>NC_089799.1:23744613-23754613 GCF_040412425.1 Macrobrachium rosenbergii | reverse complement strand
GTTAAATTCAAAATTTATAATTAGAATTCACAATCTGAATTTTTACTATTAATTGAAAGCAACACAAGATTTAATTAATTCTTGGGTTAAATTATTAAACAAAATTAAATCACAAAATTTTAATTTGTCAACAAATTAAATTAATCAAGCAAAATTTAAACTGTCAAGAATTATTCAAGATTTGAAAAGAACATCTTAATAATTGAAAATTAAATCAAGTATGCAATGTTAAATCATCAAGAAATATTTAAAATGCTAATTAAATAAATGTTAAATCAATAAAGATCAAGAAATTGCAAACACAAGAACACACAAAAATGAACAAAAGATTTATCAATAATAATTTCACTAAGGCAAAAATTTCCTAATACTCCTTATTATACCATGGTAATAATAAGTAAAATTCACTTTACCTTACACAAGTTTGTGAAAACCTTCGTAAAATCCCTTTGCAGCTGCGTAAAATTCCAAAACACACTTTTTGTCTAGCACCGTTACAAATTAAACAATTTCAGTAACTTCAGATCTCAAAAGCTATATTTAATACCAGTGACCACAAATATTTTGCGTTAATAATTACTCTCTTTTTAAGAAACACACACATACAGAGAGAGAGAGAGAGAGAGAGAGAGAGAGAGAGCGAACCAAACTGATCGGTCTTGAAAATCAGAATGAACAAAAATTGATTTCAGCATGAAATGAAACATATGACGTCATTAAGGCATTTTGGGGATAAGACACAAAAGAAAGTTCTAGAACGTTTTGAACTGCAATCTTACAAAACACAACACAACTAATGTGTGGTTCTGTGCAATACTTGTCCATATCTTTCAAAAGGGCATACGTGACCAGAGTCATGTATGTAACATTGCAAAACCCTTGCCTTTTTCTCGTATGAGACAAAGCTTTTACAGAAATCTTTACATGATCAAACAGATGGCAATTGTTATTCCCGACCTGTCAACGCTAACCCAAAACAAGTCGCTCTCTTATCTGAACTGATGACAGATGACACATCTGGTCTAAAACTCATATCTCTCTCTTCAGCTACTATGCTTTTATCAAGAAAGATATTATTAATTCTAAATTACGTTGTTAAGTTAACTAAAGCAGTAATTCATTTGAGATCTGATATTTACTCTATATACGATATTTCAATAATTATTATCATCACGCATAATACATGGAAATTGAAAGAGTAACTATATCAAAATTATAGGAGGATATACATATTACAAGGCAGCATTATGAAATTCCTCTCCCCCAAAGATTAGTTATCCCGGGTTTGAATCCAACGATTCACAACAGGATAAATAATCTGCAATGACATTATCTTTTCGTGAAATATGTTTCACTTTTACATTATACAGTTGTAGGCATAAAGACCACCTGGTCAGACAACACTAAAATTTCTTCATTCCTAGGTCGGTGCACATACACTTCAAACTTTCTCAATGCTGTGATTAATGCTAACATTTCTTTTTTGATTGTTGAATAAGTTTTCTGATGTTTTTTTCAACTTTGAAGACGTGAAACATACTGGATGGAAAATTCTGTTGTCATCTTCCTGAAGTAGAACAGCTCCAATTCCACAGTCAGATGCATCAACTTGTATCACAAACTTTTTGCTGAAGTCCGGAGCTTGAAGCACTGGTCTTGAAGTTAATATGACTTTAACCTTCTCAAATGATTCTTGACATTCTGGAGTCCAAACAAACTCTCTTTTCGGACTGGTTAAGTCAGTTAAGGGAGCCACTAGGGCTGAGAAATTTGGACAGAATCGGCAAAAAAATCAAGCCATGACCAAAAATCGTTGTAGCTGTTTCCTGGCAGTAGGGGGAGGAGGGGTAGCCTTGCAGATAACTTCTACATTAGCATCAACAGGAGAGAGAAGGCCTTTTCCAACTTCAGATCCCAAATACTGAACAGTTGCCTTTCCAAACTGGTTTTTTTGTAAGTTGATTGTTAGTCCTGCTTCCCGTAGTTTCTTGAACACTTTTCTTAATATCTTCAGATGTTCTTCCCATGTATTAGAATAAATCACAATGTCATCAAGGTATACACCAACTCCTTCTATTGATCCTAGCAGTTGGTCCATCACTCGTTGGAATGTTGCAGGTGCATTCATCAGACCAAATGGCAAAACAGTGTATTGATACAGTCCAAAAGGAGTAATGAAAGCTGACAACAACCTAGCATCTTCATCTAAGGGAATTTGATAATATCCTTTCAACAAGTCTATCTTGGAATCAAATTTGGCTTGCCCAATATTATCAAGTAATTAATCAATAAGAGGCAAGGGATAATTGTCAGCCACACTGATGGAATTCAGTTTCCTATAATCAGTACACATCCTAAATGAGCCATCTGGTTTCTTCACTAACACACAAGGAGAACTATAATGACTTGAACTGGGTTATGCTAATCCATGCTGCAACAAATATTCAACTTCTTTCTTCAAAACATCTCGATGAAAAGGTGATAAGCAATAAGCTCTCTGTTTAAAAGGTTTTCCATCTTCTCTGATCTTTATCTCATGCTTTGTCAGATTGGTATGCCTAGGTACATCTGCAAAAATTTCAGGAAAACTTCTAACCACCTCACTTAATTCAGTACTTTGCTCAGTACTCAGATGTTTTAATTTATCCTCCAAATTTTCCAATATGGAAGAATTGTTCATCTTGCTTTCAGCTCCCAATTCGTAGCCATCGTCATCCTCTGTAGATGAGGTTGTCTGTGTTATTGACACTGTTTCAGTTTTGGTCCCTGAGAAGTAAGGCTTCAAAAGATTCACATGTATCTTCCTCTGTGTTTCCTTCTTCCTGGTGTTTCAATCACGTAAGTTCGATCATTTAACTTCTCTATTATCCTATAAGGACCTTGAAATTTATTGGTATGGGGAAATCTTTTCACTGGTAAGAACACTAGAACTTGCTGCCCTACACTAAAATTTCTTAGCTTAGTCTGAGCATCATATTTCCTTTTCATTTTCTCTTGATTTATTTTCAGATTTTCTGAAGAGAATTTTCTAATTTCTCTTAACCTTTTCCTCAAGTGCTTCACATATTCTCCTTGGATTTCCTCTTGATTTTCTTCCCAATTCTCTGCAAGAATCTTCAATGGACCTCTCACGTCTCGACCAAAAATCATTTCATTTGGTGAACATCCCATACTTTCTTGATAAGCATTCCTAACTTCAAATAACTTCAAGGGTAAACCAGCATCCCATTCTCTTCCTGATTCATTACAATACTTAGTTAACATACTTTTCAATGTCTGGTGGAACCTTTCCAAGGCTCCTTGAGTCTCTGGATGATAAGCAGTTGATAACTGTTGTTTCACTCCCAACAAGTTCATCACATCCTGGAACAATTTTGAAGTAAAGTTCGTTCCTCTATCACTTTGCACAATTTCTGGTATCCCAAACTTGGCGAAAAACTCCAGCAACTTCTCAACAATTACCTTTGCACTTATAATACTTACAGGAATCGCCTCAGGATACCTTGTCACTGGACACATTAGTGTTACAGATATTAATTTCCTTTCTTTGTTTTCAGAAGCGGTCCAACCACATATATAATCACCTTGCTGAAGGGTTCTCCTCGAATTTCTATGGGTTGTAGGGGGGCTTTCTGAATGGTTTCATTGGGTTTTCCAGATATCTGGCATGTGTGACACTCTCTGCAAAACCTGCAAACATCCTTGTGAAGTCCAGGCCAGAAAGAATACTTCATAATCTTCTCAACAGTCTTCCTGATTCCCATATGTCCAGACTCGTGTGCTACAGCTACTACATGCTTCCTCAGCGGATATGGAATCAAAATTTGATGATATTCACCCCATTCAGAATTTCCTGGTATATCTGCAGGTCGATGCTTCCTCATTAGCAATCCTTCCTTTAGATAATAACAGGCAGGAGTTTGTTGCATCTCTTCTTGATCAACAACTCTGAAGAACAAATCAGCCAACGTTGTATCCTTCTTCTGCAGTTCCATTAGCTTCTCTTTTGTCACTTGACCAACTTCAAGGGCTGAACTCTCAATATCTGCTGACTCTGCTGCTGTAGTTTCACTACTATCATCAGGAACACTTTGACTACTCAGGATCTCTTCAAAAACAACAGGATCCTCTTCTTCTTTGGTAATTTCCTCATTGCCAACACTAGGGGAAACTTCATTTCCTGGAACAGCTCTTCTAAGCTTAAAGATCATTCACTTGATCCTTCCGATACAGGTAAATCCTCATTTTCTTCACTTACAGACGTAGTTCTCTTCATACTCGTGGTAGTTACACAACTTGGAAACAGGTGGGGTTTTTTCTTCCCTAAATCTACCATAGGACTAATCCTCAACGGTTTGTCTGTCACTATAGAACAAGGAACAAATGGTACACCACCAACTTCATTACCCAGCAAAACATGCACACCTTCACGTAATACCTTGACTGGTACCTGCACACTCCCTCCTTGAGTTGTCAGAGTATGTTCACAGATATATGGCTTAAAAGCCTCCAAGCTGCTCAGCCACTCACTGCTTGAGGTTACATTTCCACTGGTTGCTAAACACTCTGCTTGTTTAGTCTCAGTCTTCCCAACTGTCTCAGTCTTCCCCATACTGCTCTTTGTAGTTTGCTTCACCTGGTTACCTTTAACCACTTGACCAACTGGCTTGGTCTGCTGTTGTGTTTGATAACAATCTCGACTGTAGTGTCCTACTCTTCCACACTTGTAGCAGACAAAATTGGTCTTCTGTATCTGTCTTGAGAACAGACTGATAATGAGAATTTAACATTCAATTGCTGAGGGGTATTTCCTGGCTTCGTATTGGCATAGCCCAGGGGTTCCCAAACTGGGGGTCATGGAGGGTCTAACAACTGTATGCACTACATTCAGCTTACTGGAATGGGGTTAAACTTTCCAGTCAGTCTTGGAGCTGGCTCGAGTGCATGCGCAGACCGGTAGTGCATTGTAGGTACCGCGGCTGCCAGATTTATTATAATTATGCCAATTTATTTGTTTTATTTTTTTGTCTGTTTGGCATAAGAAATTTTGACTAATATGACAAGCTGTATCTGGCATAATTTTGACATATTTCACTATTATCTTATATACTTATATTTCTTATGTTAGTTTTTAATACCCACTAAAAAACAGAATCAAGTTGGGTAATAAAATGTTGAACTGTCCAGAGGATTCACGGAACTCTACCACACAGCGCCACCTCATCAATACTTGAGTGCCACACCACGTGAGTTTTTCTCTCTCTCTCTCTCTCCTACACTCTATATAAAAAATAACTATTGAATAGGAGGGTGGGGGCTGTATAAGGCACATGGCATGCATGTATTTTTAACTATGGTATTCGGTGTTTTACACCAATTTTTTTTACCCATCCCATATATATAACCCCACTTTTGAGTTAATGTAAGTTGTCTTAACAATGTGCATGATTATTCTGAGATACGGTTGTGTATGTCAGTATGATTAGGACTGGAGAATTATCAATAAAAAAAATGTACAAACGTTCAATTACTGTGGTCAGAGTCACTTATCTACCAAATTAATTTTTCCCATAAATTGACTTCATGTATTGGGTACGGGAATTTGTAGCACACGAAGTTGTTCTTCCATTATATTTTGGAATTTTGTTAGTTTTTATGCTTATGTTTTGTTGTACGATTTTTTTCGTTCCTAATGCTTGATAACTTTCTTTGCAGATATCAAAGAAGCTCACATACAATGAGAGTTTTCTCAACTTCGGCTTCTCATTTATAGTGAACAATGGCATGCAGATGCCACAGTGCGTCATCTGCAAGAAGACACTTGCTAATGAGAGCATGAAGCCCTTCAAGCTGAAGGAACACCTCACCAAGGTTCATCCGGAACTAGCCAACAAGGATTTGGCATACTTCAAAATCAAGGAACACCAGCTCAAGGGGTCGAGATTGGATCATGGAACAGGAGTTCTCTTTCAACCTAGCAACGTCGTCAAGGCACCATACAGGATCTCCCTTCCTATTGCAAAGCAAAAGAAGCCGCACACAATTGGAGAGAAGCTTGTTAAACCTTGTATGGTAGAGGCTGCTCGTCTTGTCCTTGATCAGAACTGTGTTAACAAGCTTAATCAGATAAGTCTTTTGGACAACACAGTTAAGCAGCGCATCGATGACATGTCGCAGGACATCAAATCTCAGGTGACAGAGAAAATCAAACTCTCTCCCTTCTTTGCCATCCAACTTGATGAGACCAAGGATATAGCACATCTTCCTCAGCTTTTGGTTTATGCTTGGTTCATCTCCGAAAATCAGGTGGAGGAGGAGTTCCTCTTCTGCAGCCTACTGATAACAACAACAAAGGCTGAAGATATCATGGACATATTGTCCAACTTCTTTGAAGAGGAAAAACTCTCTTGGGCAAGATTGGTTGGTGTCTGTACAGACGGAGCTCCCAGCATGCTCAGCTCCAAGTCAGGATTTATGACTCTGGTCAAAATGAAGAACCCAGACATCATTACAACACACTGCCTGATCCATCGTGAGGCTCTTGCCTCCAAGACGCTTCCTGCTTCTCTCAAAGATACCTTGGAAACAGTGATCCGCATTGTCAATCATATCAAAGGAAGGGCACTCAACACCAGGCTGTTTCGTAGGTTGTGCCAAGACATGGATTCTGCTCACCAAGACCTCCTCTTCTACACATCTGTTCACTGGTTGTCAAAGGGTAATGTTCTCGCTCATGTATTTGCACTCTTTGATGAATTGTAGATATTCTGGCAGCCCAAGGGAGGAAAATGGAGCAGCTGTTAAATGACATTCAGGGGCCATTTAAATGTAGTCTTGCCTACTTGGTAGATGTTTTGAAGCTTGGAATGGACTCAACCGGCAACTACAGGGCCCAGATACCGCCATTAAGGCTTTCCTCAACAAGTTAGCTCTCTGGAAGAGGAAAGTTGAAAGGGGGAATGTAGCTTCCTTTCAATGTCTGAACGAGGTCATCGGAGAAGAACCACTTGCTGAGGAGCTGTAACAAGAGATCAAGAAACACTTGATAACACTCCAAGAAGAGTTCAAACGTTATTTTCATGAAACTGATAGAAATGAAAATGTACAGCTGACACTTGCCCGCAATCCTTTCTGATGCACTGTGGATGATCTTCCTGATGACATACAAGAGGAATTCTTGGAGCTCATCAACAACACCGCAGCGAAAGAGGAGTTCTAGGAACAGCAACAGCTCAACAGCTCTAACTGCTGGGTCAAGATGCTCTCTGCTTTCCCCAAGACCAGCAAATTTGCCCTGAAAGTACTCATTCCTTTATCATCCACTTACCTCTGTGAAAGTGGTTTCTCGACTTTCCTGGTGATCAAATCAAAGGCTAGAAATAGATTGAATGCTGAAGCAGACATGCAATGTGCCTTGAGCCATACAGACCCTTGTATTGATTTGCTTGTAGCAAAAAAGCAGGTACATTCTTCACATTAAAATGTTAATAAATCAGTTGTTGTTAATAAACATTGATAAAGATCAATGGAGATTTTATTTTTCTCTCTGCTGTGATTAATATTTAAAAATTTAAAATATATCTGTGCCATTTAAAATTAGTATGATTTTAGAAGGCTTATAAATGTGGGGGTCACGACAGGTTTGGTGCTGCTGTAAGGGATCATGTACTAAAAAAGTTTGGGAAACACTGGCATAGCCACTAGAAGGATTCCCAGTTGTAATGTTCATGAAATTTGGATGAGACCTAAAACCTGTGCATTGTTGGTTCTGATACTTGACATTATAATTTCTTTTTCTACAAATTATATTATAATCTTCACTCAATCTAGCAGCTTTGTCAAATTTCTTAACCTCTCTCTCTCTTAAATAGGTTCTTATGTGTTCAGGAATTCTTCTAAGTTATTGCTCTAGGACTACTAACTCCTCAGCTTCGTCCATAGATTTAACTTTACTTTAGCAGCATCCATCCATCGTTTGAAACATCTTACTTTGTAGGCATAATCCAGGAAAGTCATCTTGTTATTCTTTCTCAAAGATCTAAATCTTTCATTGTGATATTCAGGGGTCATCTGGTAAACTTGTAGCACATTATGTTTGAGTACCTTGTACTCTTTACACTGATCAGCTGATAAGGCTAAATAGGCACTTCTTCCTTTACTAATGAGAAAACTCTGTAACAAGACTGACCATTTATATTTTGGCCATCCCGTACCTGAAGCAACTTTTTCAAAGTGATCAAAAAACTCATCTGGAGCTTCTTCTGTACTTTGCAATTAACTTCTGCACTCTTACTACATCAAATACAGGGTCTGAATTACCTTGGGCAGGGTTAGATGGTGTTACAGGTAACTTGGAGCAAGCTTCTATTAATTTCATCTCTCATAATCTTCTTACTTCCTTGCTCTTTCTCTTTCCTCTCTTGCTCTTTCTCTTTCTTCTCTTGCTCTTTCTCTTTCTTCTTCTGCTGCTTTTTCTTTTCTCCTCTTTCTTTTTTTCTCTTTTCTCTCTTCTTCTCTTTCTCTTTCTGCCTGCATTTTCTCTCTTTCAACCTTCATCTTCTGCTTAATCAAATTTTTTTCTTCTTCTATACGTCTAAGCTCTGCTTCTGCATCTCCGTTCTCTTTCTTTTGCTCTTCCTTATAAATTTTTCCTAAGCTGCATACAACAATTCTTGTGCCTTTTCTACTGTAACTCTTCATCCATTTTACCAGAGTCCATCAATGCCTGGATTGCAATACATTTGATTTGTGCCTTAATCATAACACTAGACACATTACCCCCACATGCCACAGCTAAAGCAGTCCACTGTGCCTTAGTCAGGTTGGATTCAGATAACTCTTGGATGGACAAAGCTGCTAAAAACTTCTCAACATTGAACAGAGCCATTTTCTCTTTCTCAACATTGAACAGGGCCATTTTCTCTAAGTTACTCAGTTAAATAATTCACAATATAATGCAAAAATAACTATGTGGTCAGTCTCATATCAAAATATATCCCTAACACCACCAGTATAAACCATAAACCAGAGTGATATTTTGTTTTGTTCCAGGGTCTGGGCACCAAAACCTTTTGTCATGATGCATACCAAGTACCTGGTTATTACACAACTAATCACAGATTGCAAAAATATACCTCACTTCAGCCAGATACCTAAACTCTCATAACAAATGAATTACGACTAAGTACTCTAAAGGTAACAGTGATGACTTAAAAACTCATTAATCATGTGAAAAATCAAACTAAGTCTATCAAGTTTAGTGTGAGATATCCACTATTAAACAAGAAATATACTAGAGTAAAAGGGCATCACTCCATCAAACAACTTTAACTGTTTCCCTGGTCTTACTTCACTTCAGCAAAACTAAAGGAACAAAACATGTTTATCACTTTGCCTTATGCACACAATCTTATTCACTGATGGTCAATAAATGAAACACTGTTTTTAAAAAATTTAAATACAAAAATTTATTGTTAAATTCAAAATTTATAATTAGAATTCACAATCTGAAAATTTACTATTACTTGAAAACAACACAAGATTTAATTAATTCTTGAGTTAAATTATTAAAGAAAATTAAATCACAAAATTTTAATGTCAACAAATTAAATAAATCAAGCAAAATTTAAGCTATCAAGAATTATTCAAGTCTTGAAAAGAAAATCTTAATAAATGAAAGTTAAATCAAGTATGCAATGATAAATCATCAAGAAATATTTAAAATGTTAAGTAAATAAATGTTAAATCACCAACAGAAATCAAGAAATTGCTAACACAAGAACACACAAAAATGCACAAAAGATTTATCAATAATAATTTCACTAAGGCAAAAATTTCCTAATGCACCTTATTATACCATGGTAATAATAAGTAAAATTCACTTTACCTTACACAAGCTAGTGAAAGCCTTTGTAAAATCCCTTTGCAGTTGCGTAAAATTCCAAAACACACTTTTTGTCTGGCGCTGTTACAAATTAAAGAATTTCACTAACTTCAGATC
>NC_089799.1:23647113-23739613 GCF_040412425.1 Macrobrachium rosenbergii | reverse complement strand
GTATAATGTATGTATACTTTATGTATCATGTATTCTGGGAGGGCTTGAAGATAAAAGAGGAGTACTGAATGAAAAACAGTTAGTTAGGCAAAGGGGTTGCTGGCCTAAGGTTCCCTCTCTCTCTCTCTCTCTCTCTCTCTCTCTCTCTCTCTCTCTCTCTCTCTCTCTCTCTCAATTATCATTTATGTATAAGGGTGTTATACTGGTTGCTCTCCTATATGCATAAGTTTTGATAAATTCACCCACAAAGTATATATATTTTGTAAGAGTGATCTAAGGTATTTATATTGTGCAAGCATTGTGAAAATGTGTTTTACTATTTTCTGTTGAAGAAGGTAAGATTCTTACTTGATATGTTTTGTACTGTTATTGTGATAGAGAATTATTATTTTGATAAGAGGTGGATAATATCTCTTTTAGTGAATTCTAATGTGTCTTGCTGCTAACTATATTTAACTAAGTGTATATCATTGTGACTTGGCAGTGTTGTCTTCGAGAAAGTCTTAGAAAGATGTGAGTTTAGCCTTTTTTTATAAAAGTGGAGATAATCTTTTGAAAGATTGATATAATCTTTAAACATATTTTTGTCTTAGTGAAATTACTGTTGTTATATTTCCATTTTTGCATATTTCATTCTCATATATCTGTGTTATCTTGTTGCTTCTAATTTTATAATTACACAGTGTGTTACAAAGTTTTGTGTTGATGATTACTTAGCATTTTGTTAGTGCATACTTATTATTGAGATTTCAGAGAATACTTATATGGAATGCAGTCAGTAATATTTTGGTGAACACTTGTGTTGAGTTTAGTTAATCAGGTGCATATCTAAAACTTGAGTGAGAGTTAATGGTTTGAATTTTAGTTAACCAAATTGCTTTCTTGATAAATTGAAGTTTTGTGAATTAATCTTGATTAAGAAATACTTAAATCTTACACTGTTGTCAAGTAATAGTAAATCTTTTTGAGAATGTGAACTCTGCTATAACTTTCGAACTTAGAAATAAATTTGTCTGTTTAAAGTTTTAAAAGCACAGTGTTTCATTTTGACCACCAGTGATTACAGAAATTAATGAATGTGTACAAGGTAAGTGATATATCTGTCTAGTTCTCCTTTATCAAAGTGAAATAGAACCAGAAAAACAATTATAGTGTTTGTTGAAGTGATGCCCATTCTCCACTAGTCTGTTTATAGCTTATTAGTTGTTACCTCACCCATAACTTGATAAAGTTAGATTAATTTTTTCCAAGTGATAAGGAAGTTTTATGGGATCACTGTACCTTTAGAGTATTCAGTCTTAATATGTTTTTATGAGGTTTCAAGTGTCTGGCTGAAGTGAGGTAACTTTTTGGTTTTATTAATTGTGTAATAACTAGGTACTTGATCACTTGTTACAATATATATATATATATATATATATATATATATATATATATATATATATATATATATATATATATATATATCCACATATATGTGAAATTTCATAGATTTTAGCAAGAGAGAATACATCAACTTAAACATGCAATTTGTTTTAAATTATGACTGTAAAACTGCATCATTGCTCCCATAGCCCCTTTCTGTTATGCAAATTAGTAAAGGTATTGTTCATCTTAAACGAGCATCTATGCTAATTGGCATATTAAGTTCAATAAATAAGTAGCAACTTGAAATGCTCTTCCCTTTTATCATCAATTTAAAAAAAATTAAACTCTCTTTCTTAAAAGCTTATTGCTGATGTAAGTGATTTTGATTGTTATTCTACTTTACATAGGTAGATATCATGAATAAAAATTTTCGCAAATTTGATAATTTCAAACTGTGAAACTCTATTCAATAATGGCACTTTTCTACAGTGTTAATTATTTTCACCGAACAACCAAAAAAAAAACCAACATTTACAAATCATTAAACCACTACGAAGTGTATGGGCACTGTTACAATGAATTTCTTTGCATGGTTTGTGGATTTATCTAAACAAAGACTAAAATCTGAACATGTTCATATCAGCACAAACACGCGTAATCTCCCTGATACCACTAATACTACTGTCGATAATAATAATAATAATAATAATAATAATAATAATAATAATAATAATAATAATAATAATAATAATAATAATAATAAAGAGGCAAACCAGAAGAAGAAATGGACAAGAGAAGAAAATAAGGAAATATGGAGATGCTACATCAGAAACAACCCGACAGAACTAGGATACAGAAGAAGACTGGTCAACATTTGGAATGAGAGAAATAACACCCCTCAAACAGAACAGAGGCTAGCAGATCAAGTAAAGAACATAAAGAAAAAGAACTGGCTCTCCACAACAGAAAGAGAGGAACTGGAAAGAGAAATAACCCGCAGCAACGAAGGACAAGAAGACGAACTAAGAAAAAAAGTTAAGCATAGCTTAGTTTAACCAGACCACTGAGCTGATTAACAGCTCTCCTAGGGCTGGCCCGAAAGATTAGACTTATTTTACGTGGCTAAGAACCAATTGGTTACCTAGCAACGGGACCTACAGCTTATTGTGGAATCCGAACCACATTATACTGAGAAATGAATTTCTATCACCAGAAATAAATTCCTCTAATTCTTCATTGCCGGCCGGAGACTCGAACTCGGGCCTAGCAGAGTGCTAGCCGAGAACTCTACCGACTCGTCCAACGAGGAACTAGACGAACTAAGAGACGATGACACAAAAAACAATAGGAATGGTGAGCTACCAAACAACGATACACGAGGAAACACCGAAGATGTAACAGAGAGGTCGGAATGGATGGAAAAGATCAGACAATGGATGAAACCATATACAGAAAGAGCAAAGGTCCCCCCCATGAAAACCTACAGCACAAAGAAACTAAGGAAAAAAACAAGTGAAGTTTATGAAATAAAGAAACTAATCCACACCACCAGTATCATAGAAACAAATAACCTGGCATATGCAGGAGCAAGACTAGTAGTAGAACTCATGGGGATACAAACACCAACACCACCATCACAACCAACCCAACAGAAACCAAAACAGCAACCGCCTTGGAAAAGGCGCCTGAAAAAAGAAGTCATGGCAATGAGATCTGACTTGAGTAAACTGAAAGAGATGGCAGAAAAGAGGCTAGGAAGCAAGAAAACAAGAGAGGAACTGAATGAGAAATACAAAGTACAGGAGAAGGGACTAAACAACATAATAGAAAATATAAAACAGAGGCTTAAAGCCAAAGCACAAAAGATCCAACGGTACATGAACAGGAATAAAGGCCACCAACATAGCAAACTCTTCGGAACCAACCAGAAAAGACTATACACCCAACTAAGAGAGGAAGACAACTACCAGGAAATTCTTGAAGCCAAACCAAGTAAGAGACTCTGGGAAAACATATGGAGCAATCCAGACTGGAAAGCCCCAGGTCCCCAATGAAGTCCATGGATACTGGCTCAAAAACTTCAAGGCCCTACACCCACGAATACCAGAACAACTCCACCATTGTATCACAAACCACCATGCGCACAAATGGATGACCACAGAGAGAATATCCTTAGTACAGAAAGACAAGAATGAGGGAAATATAGCACGTAACTACAGGCCTATCACCTGCCTACCAATAATGTGGAAGTTACTAACAGGTATCATCACTGAAAGGCTATACAACTACCTAGAGGATACAAACACCATCCCCCACCAACAGAAAGGCTGCAGAAGGAAGTGTAGGGGCACAAAAGACCAGCTCCTAATAGACAAAATGGTAATGAAGAATAGTAAGAGAAGGAGAACCAACCTAAGCATGACATGGATTGGCTACAAGAAAGCCTTCGACATGTTACTAGATAAGTGGCTAATAGAATGCCTGAAAAAAATATTGGGCAGAGGAAAACACCATCAGCTTCCTTAAAAATACAATGCACAAGTGGAATACAGTACTTGCAAGTTCTGGGATAAGACTAGCAGAGGTTAACATCTTTCAAAGTGGTTCACTGTACCCACTACTCTTCGTAGTAGCCATGATTCCCATGACAAAAGTACTGCTGCAGATGGATTCTGGGTACCAACTCAAGAAAGGAGGCAACAGAATTAACCATCTGATGTTCATGGACAACATCAAGCTGTATAGTAAGAGCATTAAGGAAATAGCTGCCCTAATCCAGACTGTAAGGATTGCATTTGGGGATATCAGGATGGAGTTTGGAATAGAAAAATGCGCCTTGGTCAACATACAAAAAGGCAAAGTAACAAGGACTGAAGGGATAAAGCTACCAGGCGGGAATAGCATCAAACACATAAATGAGACAGGATATAAATACCTAGGAATAATAGGAGAGGATATAAAACACCAAGAGATGAAGGACACGATCAGGAAAGAATATATGCAGAGACTTAAGGGGATACTCAAGTCAAAACTCAACGCCGGAAACACGACAAAAGCCATAAACACATGGGCAGTACCAGTAATCAGACACAGCGCAGGAGCAGTGGACACGACGGCTGAACTCCGCAGCATAGACCAGGAAACTAGAAAACACATGACAATACACAAAACACTACACCCAAGAGCACTATACATAACACGAAAGGAAGGGGGGAGAGGGCTACTAAGCATAGAGGACTGCGTCAACATCGAGAGTAGAGCACGTGGGCAATATCTGAAAACCAGTGAAGACGAGTGGCTAAGGAGTGCATGGGAAGAAGGACTGATAAAAGTAAAAGGAGACCCAGAAATATATAGAGACAGGAGGATGAAAAACAGAACAGAGGAATGGCACAACAAACCAATGCACAGACAGTACATGAGACAGACAAAAGAAATGGCCAGCAAAGAAACATGGGAATGGCTACAGAGTGGAGAACTCAAGAAGGAAACAGAAGGAATGCTAACAGCGGCACAAGATCAGACCCTAAGAACCATATATGTCCAAAGAACAATAGATGGAAATAACATCTCACCCATATGCAGGAAATGCAATATGAAAGACGAGACCATAAACCAATATGAAAGACGAGACCATAAACCACATAGCAAGCGAATGTCCGGCGCTTGCACAGAACCAGTACAAAAAGAGGCATGATTCAATAGCAAAAACCCTCCACTGGAGCCTGTGCAAGAAACACCAGCTAGCTTGCAGTAATAAGTGGTACGACACCAACCTGAGGGAATGATAGAAAATGATCAGGCAAAGATCCTCTGGGACAATGGTATCAGAACAGACGGGGTGATACGTGACGTTGATTGACAAAATTAAGAAGAAGGTACCACAGCATTGTCGTAATACCATGGGATACCAGAGGAGATGAGAAAGAATGAGAAAAAATTGATAAGTATCAAGACCTGATAATCAAAATAAGAAGGATATGGAATGTGCTAGTGGGAATTGTACCCATAATCATAGGGAACACTGGGCACGATCCCAAGATCCCTGAAAAGGAATCTTGAAAAACTAGATGCCGATGTAGCTCCAGGACTCATGCAGAAAAGTGTGCTACTAGAAATAACGCACATAGTGAGAAAGTGATGGACTCCTAAGGAGGCAGGATGCAACCCGGAACCCCACAGTATAACAACCGCCCAGTCGATTAGGATGACTGTGATAGACCAAAAAACAAAAGATAATAATAATAATAATAATAATAAATAATAATAATAATAATAATAATAATAATAATAATAATAATAATAATAATGAACGAGAATAACCGTTGAAATTTCTCTTATATTGAAATGGAAATATCACGATCAATGTACACTGAACCCGAGTAATAATTACACATATTCAAAACAATCCACTTGGTAGTTTTGGTTGTATTGTAATGTTATATTTAATCTTTGGTTATGGGCAACTGTTGCAGGGTACATGTGGTGTTGTGGAAGTTTCACTGCCTCATTACAACCCTACTGTTACCACGATCGATGGTTTTATTTTCAATAATTGTCAAAGTTTTTCACATTCAGAGCATAAAGAAATCATAATTGCTATTCACAACCTTTAAAATTCAGTAATGGTTAAAGCTTTTCGTATTCAAAGCAGGAAGAAAAAATCAAAATTGCTATTCACAACCTTTAAAAATTAATAATCGTCAAAGTTTTTCATATTCAAAGCATGAAGATGAACTCAAAATTGCTATTCACAATCTTTAAAACTCAATAATTTCAAAGATCTTCATATTCAAAGCATGAAGAAGAACTCAAAATTGCTATTCACAACCTTTAAAATTCAATAATTGTCAAAGCTTTTCATATTCAGAGCATGAAGACAAAATCAAAGTTGCTATTCACAACCTTTAAAATTCAATAATTTCAAAGCTCTTCATATTCAAAGCATGAAGAAATCAAAATTGCTATTCACAACCTTTAAAGTTCAAACAAACAGAAATATCTACAGTCAGGTGCGCTAGACGTGACCTCGGGGCAAATTAGTGATAAAAAATAATAAAAAAAAAAAACAGCAGCGAAAACAAACCAATGTCAGGGAAATGAGTCGGTGTGCCAAATGGAACTTTGGCACTTTCTTCTCCCAATTACGTCCTAATTTTGTTGACAATTTAGAACATATTTTTTACTTTTCGAAGTCGTACAAAATGCGATGATTAAGACTAAGAGCATAGAGGATAAAAATGTAACTTCATGAAACTATTAAATACACATATATATATATATATATATATATATATATATATATATATATATATATATATATATATATATATATATATATATATATATATATATATATATATCTTTTTATATATAAATTCTTTAAAATTCGATCACCCATAATTTTTTATGTGTAGATGATTGTCCAAATAAATAGACTTTAAAGAATTCAATACAACTGTGACAAATTAAAATTTTACGCGAGGTACATGACTCACGTAAAATTCTCTTGACCCAGACCGTAAATGAAGTCTTTGAAAGATTATAATCCAAAAATACCTCTCGTTAATTGCCGGCACAGGAAAGAAATTTAATGTTCCTTTCATTTCCTCCGCAAGTGCGAAAAGAATGACCTTGAAGCTACGGGTCTCTTTCCTTCTGAATGGAGGAACTGAGAGAAGGTTTGATCTATAAAAGACCGAGCGGAAAATCTTTTCCTCACATTCGTCGATCACACTCACTCAGAATGGTAGGTCTTCTCTCTCTCTCTCTCCCTCTCTCTCTCTCTCTCTCTCTCTCTCTCTCTCTCTCTCTCTCTCTCTCTCTGTGTTTGTTGAATTATGTTGTAACTCCTAACCAAATCATACACACACACACACTATATATATATATATATATATATATATATATATATATATATATATATATATATATATACATATTGTATAATGTAAGTGTTGTGTTTTGGGTCATTTCTTCTTTCAGGGGGCGGTTTCATAGAATATGCAAGACAATAGTCTGCCACATTCACCGTTATTTACACAGCGAAGTTTCCCCATGTAGAAAACTTCGAATACATTATCTGCTCTTTATAACAAATTGTTATCATCCTATATTTCTTGCAAGCACTCTCTAATTCTATGGATATTAAAGACTTCCCATGCCAGTACCTCTTCCATTCCTCCTATCCAGCTCTTTCTACGTTTTCCCCTCCTCCTACCTCTCAACATTTTTTAATTATACACTCTGTTCACCAACCAATCATCTTATATTCTTTCAACATGGCCAAACCATCTCAAAACATTCCAGTCCATATATTCCCTTACAATGACCTTTTTTAACACGTTTATGCAGCCACACATTTCCCACCTCTTCAATCTTTTTAACCTCTCGGATATTTCAACTTGTCTTCCTTAGACACGAAACTGCTTATTTTCCAGATCTTTTGCGTATGACGCGTTTTTCCTTCCTATAGTTAAACGGTAACTCCTCTTTGATTTTTTGTATTATACAAACATCAATTGCCTCTATTAAGTACCTACAGTAATAAAAGGTTCCCATTTTCCTACCGCCCATATTAAGTCTCATTACTGCATCTTCATGATTTCCATTTACCGTCTTACACTTACTCTTGCTTCTGTTCATTTCCACCTTTCCTCTTACAAATATTTCCTAGAACTTCCTCCTGGATATTCAGTTTTCCTTAATGATCTCAGGTCAACACTATCATTAACAGCAATCATTTATTCATTTTCGTTACCTATAACTCAACCTACCGAGACATTGTAAACTTTGTCCTATATATATTTTTACACAGAACGAGTCAATCTCCCGTTTAGATATTAAAACATTTTTTTGATAAACTTCATCACCAGACATCATCAGCACCACTATATTACTCCTCTGTCACTTCTATCCTATAATAAGGGGAAACAAATATTAATTCCGTAGTTTTCGATCACTATTTGCAAAATCGATGATGTCCTCTTCTGTAAAAATCTTCTATAGCTTTTGTTGCTTCATATGATTTCAGAAAAACTTATCATTGTGCTTGGAGCCCCTTCACACACTTCAGCACACGCCTCTTTCAATCCGCCTAGCCAATACTTACTTGTTTTCTGCCTTTGAGTTCCTCCTAGAACTTAAAAAAATACATAATTTTCAGCAGCATATTGTTTTCCCCTTCTCCACATGGCCAGATCATCTCAAAGTTAGCTTAGCAGTCCCTTGGTGTATTCCAGTTGAGTTTCTAAAGATTCTTCTTCCATCTCATTGGCTTCATATCCTCATATTTAATTTAAGTTACCTCCAATTAAAAACAAAAAAATTTTCACCATCGTTTGGATCTATTCTCAATATACCAGAAATCAAACAACAAAACATAACATTCAACACCAATTTTTTTATTCCAAAAAATTTATTTCTTTTTCGTTTTTGCATGTTTAATGCAAAAGCACTCTGATTCATAAGTATTTACTGAATGCCACATTGGCAACACTTTCAACGGCCCCATTTTCTTTCCAGGTTATACAACGTATTGTGTATTGAATCCCATGTTGAAAAGAATTGAAAATATTATTAAAATAATACTTTTTGTCATTTCATTGTAGGTATTTGTGAAGTTCGCCTTAACTTTGTCTCTTGTGGCTTCCTGCGTCTTTGCTGACGGAGGCTACGGAGGACATGGAGGATCCTTCGTAGGTCAAGGACTGCATGGAGGTTCCTTTGGTGGACATGGAGGTTCCTTTGGTGGACATGGTGGTTCCTTTGTTGGACATGGAGGTTCCTTTGGTGGCCATGGAGGCTCATTTGGAGGCCGTTATGGAGGCTTTGGGGGAGGATCTGGTACTTCCTTCAGTGTAGTAAACCTGGGACATACTGGATCCTTCGGAGGTGGATACGGAGGTCGCGGTGGATTCTCCGGAGGTCATGGAGGATTCTCTGGAGGTCATGGAGGATTCGTTGGTGGCCATGGAGGATTCTCTAAAGGTCTTGGAGGGTTCTCTGGAGGTCATGGAGGATTCTCTGGAGGTCATGGAGGATTCGTTGGTGGCCATGGAGGATTCTCTAAAGGTCTTGGAGGGTTCTCTGGAGGTCATGGAGGATTCTCTAAAGGTCTTGGGGGATTCTCTGGAGGTCATGGAGGATTCTCTGGTGGCCACGGTGGATTCTCTAAAGGTCTTGGAGGATTCTCTGGAGGTCATGGAGGTTTCTCAGGTTCCTATGGAAAGTAAATTATAAACTGGACCTTTCCTCACTATAAACATAACTTATTTTCATAGAATATAATAATTATGTTCAAAATAATGCCATCTACGCATCATATCTTTTTGTAAAAAGCCTAACAAATTTCTAGATAAAAACACCCTCTTAAATTTTATATGACTAATTTTGGAATAAAAAAATGAATAAGTTTCGTGTCTTAATGAAAACCTTTATGAATTACATAGAAAAATATACACTGGAAGTCACTTGAAAATTATGACCTTCTAGCAACAAAGAATAAAAAACGAATGAATACATACGTATTTCTTATTTAGAATCATTGTCAATGCTTTTGTAGTATGAAATTTGTGTTGACTATTTTCATTGGCTCCGTCTATACCGTCTATAACAGTAAAAGAGCATCTATGAAATAATGAGCTAACAGGCACAGAACCAAGTCCACGAGAGTTAATTTTAAATTCCATGCATGTAATAGTATTTACGAATATCATCATCAGTATTTACGAATAATATCACCACGAAATCTTGAATTTAGCAAAATTTTCTTTCCCATCTGAAACACACTGGGAAGTCAATGAACTTAACATAAGTAAAGAATCTGAAGGACTCTTTCCGTTACTCGGAAACTGACGTGACCCAGGTGTAAAACAGGAAAGCTTTTCATTCCCAACTTAAATTTACACTCTACCAAAACATGGGACATTCAAATCAACAAGACAAACCACTATTTTATCATATATTTTTCCTGGGTATCAAAATAAGACTGTGTCAATCGTTTAATCGTTTTCAAAACCTAGAGTAGTCAAGAGTATCGTAGCACAAAGAAAAACGCTAAAAACGTTGATGGATTTCATAATCATAAAACGCCCTGAGACTATAGTCATTAACCAACACAATAATCCAGCAAGAGATGTCGAATATGTTTGGAAAAAAGATTATTCTCATGTAACATTTTCATACGAGGTTAAATACCTCCAGGATCAGAGTTGCTTAAAAACAAGAATGTACATATTGATAAGTAATTTACTTAAAACTCACGAAGACAGGAAAGTCATGAACAGAGTTTATGCGACAAATCATGTACAAGTCGAGGAGAGCTGAAAGGAACACGTGGATTGCATAAAACACAGTTACCCAAGCACTATCATTATCTGAATGGCTACTCTTCTTGTCACCTGTTTGTAACTGGTATTCCCAGGTCTTTATTTCTCATCATATGAAGCATTAACTGTGAAATGATCATGGAGGTCCAGTGATTTAACTTACTTCCAAGAAACTTTCAACAGCCATTTTAAGTTTTGTCAGATGTAAAGAAACAACTTTTCTACACTAATATAGCAACCGGTGCCTTAGAGGTCAGTGCGTTGAAAACATGAAAGATTTTGAGCTAGAGTAAGTTACGTATCTTTGTCTCGCCTGCACTCAACTTTAATCATATAATTCAGTCCAGAAAATCACAGTTGGTTTCACAATTTACGCATCTATTCCATTGTCAGAAAAAGCTTTACATTTCTGCATTCTGATGTAATGGAGATTTGAAATGACACTTATAAAAAAAATTAAATTATAATATTATGTACGGCGTAAATGGCTATCCTAAAGTAACAAACTGATTCAATTTCGTGCCTTCCTGTCTATGCAATCAAGAGGTTGTAGAATGGAAAGACCCCAAAAGTTTAAGAGGATTACATGTGAGATGCTTCAGTTTGGGGAGTGAAAATATGACTGATTGGCTGGCCAGTATGTGTAAGGTGTATGTTTACGAGAGAATAACGATTTTTGTATCGAGGTAAATATTATAGTGGAAGTCTATACGCATTACGAGGACATAACATATTACAGGGAAGTAACATATACCAGGAACGAGTATTGTTAGATATACATTGGGAAAGTAAGACTGATCACGAAAAGATCACAAGGAAAGAACAGGATGGATTTAGACTAGGGAGATAATGTGTAAAGCAATTATTTAGTATATAATAATTTTCGCAGAACAATGAAATGTTTCGCAGTAGAAGAAAAATATTTCGGATGAATGGTGATGAAGAAAATGTATCTAGATTAATATTCTATTTCTTGTGTAAAAATGAAACCTGTTGCGATACAAATTTGGAGATTGGTTGGTTTGGTTTGAACATGAGTAACAGGCAAGAGTGTGTTTGTCATTTCTGTATGGTTTTCTTATAACATTATGGGAAAGGTGATGCGAGAAGTCAGGTTTAGATGAGTCTTCTATTCATGCGTATTAAATAGCTAATAACACTAACGTTTTTATTCCAAGGAGTCGTCCACGATTCAGCAATTAAAGTATGTAATTGACGACGCCAGATTTTGTTTTTTCTCTAGAGGATTTCATTGTGGGAGGAAACAGTTTCATGCTGGGATGTCTGTCTTTCTCTCCTTTATCTAACTCATCAGCTGAAAACCATTTTGGACAGTCTCAGTAGGCTGTAAGCCGTAAAGGGCTTCAAAGGGAAAGCAGCCCGCAGGAAGAGAGAGACTAGTTATAGGAAAAGCTAATAATGAAATACATATGAGGAACAGGGAAAAAAAACCTCTGCAGAGAGACTAGTTATAGGAAAAGCTAATAATGAAATACATATGAGGAACAGGGAAAAAACCTCTGCAGAGAGACTAGTTATAGGAAAAGCTAATAATGAAATACATATGAGGAACAGGGAAAAAACCTCTGCAGAGAGACTAGTTATAGGAAAAGCTAATAATGAAATACATATGAGGAACAGTGAAAAAACCTCTGTACAGAGACTAGTTATAGGAAAAGCTAATAATGAAATACATATGAGGAACAGGGAAAAAACCTCTGCAGAGAGACTAGTTATAGGAAAAGCTAATACGAAATACATATGAGGAACAGTGAAAAAACCTCTGTACAGAGACTAGTTATAGGAAAAGCTAATAATGAAATACATATGAGGAACAGGGAAAAAAACCAGGAGACGTCAGCAGAAAGCAGGAATGAATTCCTTCCCCACTTAAACATTTGGAGGTCAGAAGGGTCCAGAACTGCACAACGTCAATCATTCCACATTTTAGCTGTAGTCAAGATAAAACTCCTAGCAAACTGGGTAGAATTAAACCTGATAAAGGAAAACTAAACACTGCTTGTGGCAGTGGTCTGACTGGTGTTGCCATCAAAATCAGATAGATCAGGTAAAGAAGAGTGCACAGGATGTTTTTCATTGTAGTACGTTTAATGTAACTAACATAATAAACAGACTTTACGTCTGTTCCACAAGTCAGCAATAAGAGTTAACAAAATAAACCAAACTAATGACATAACTCAATCCAAACATTTAAGATGAGAGTCAGCACCCGAAGCGTGAAGGACAAAACCGAACAATTACTGTATTTTCTTATTTTGTTCCCTTTGTTGTTTATTGCTAATTCGCTCATTTTACTTTTTATTAATTGCTTTTGTACTTATTTTTCCCGACTGGGCTGCTATCCCTGTTTGAGCTCTACGGCTTGCAGTATTCTACTTTTCCAATTAGGGCTGTTTTTTTTTTTAATATATGTATATATATATATATATATATATATATATATATATATATATATATATATATATATATATATATATATATATATATATTATGAAATAGTCTAGTACTTTTGCCAGACCAAGGGAAACCTTTTATTCTGTATGTCGCTCATGAGTGCACGCTTGGAACCCATCTTCAGTTCCCAGTATTTATACTTTTTTTTTTTGTCTATTGGAAACCACACAATGAGAGTTATTCTATACTGGAGTCTGAAGGTGAATAGGAATAGTAAATGTCAATAATATATTATTAACATTTATCATGAATTATCTATGCAATCAAAATTATTCTCAATGCTGGGTGTAAATTCATAAATGAATCATTTGATATTGTATGTTCCAAATAATTGAATGCCGGTACAAGAAAACACGGATAATTAATTCCAATTAACATAAAATTTACCAAAATAACATAAAATTAGCTAATTAATTATTTTCTCTGGAATGAAATATTAATTAACACGAATTAAAATGTTTTGCCATTTACAGAATACTTTCGACCATGACCGTGTATAACCACTTAAATATTTTATACCCAAAGCATCTCAAGTAATTAACTCCGGAGGAAAGAAATTTAACGTTCCTTTCAATTCCTCCTCAAGTGAGAAAAGAATGACCTTCAAGCTACGGACCTCTTTTCTCTCTGGAGGGAGGAACTGTGAGAAGGCTCGATCTATAAAAGGCTCAGTAAAATATTTTTTCCTCGCATTCGGTGATCACTCTCAATCAGCATGGTAGGTAGCAATCTCTCTCTCTCTCTCTCTCTCTCTCTCTCTCTCTCTCTCTCTCCTGTTTCCGTATATGGTGACTCATAATCAAAACACACGCATTCCTATATGCATGGATTTTTGTCATATCATCGTGATATTTTTATGTACCCAAATATTAAGCTACAAATGTCGTTTAATTTTCAATTTGAACTACCCCGGATAAAACTGAAGGGGAATTATAACTAATAAATGGTTCGTCACCTGGCAGATTCGATCCACCAACGGCAACTGCCTCCGACTTCTGTGATGAGTTCTCCTACCATTCGGCTGTCAAGAGAGTTATAAACTGATACAGACTACAGTACATATGCCCGTCGAGTGCATCAATCCACTCCCCACCATGACAGCCGATTGGTAAATTTGAAACAGTTAGTTATTTTTGATGCCAACTAAGCATAAATGCATGCATTCTATGGGCATATGTACAGCAGAGTCGGCATCATCTCATACCTCTATTGACACCCGAATGGTAAGAGAACTCATCACTGAAGTCATAGGTAGTTGTTGTAGTTGGATCGAATCTTACAGGTGACGAACCACTTGTTAATTATAATTCATTTAAGGTATTATTACCGGGGAAGAAGAAATTGGATATTATACATTTGTTGCTTAATGTTTGTGAACTACATATATAAATGAATATATACATATATAGTATATATATATATATATATATATATATATATATATATATATATATATATATATATATATATATATATATATATATATATATATATATCCGCAGTTTTCAGTATATCTGAAATTACCTGGGTTCCTTTTTTTTAAGTTTTTCTATCACATTTTCCATGATAACATCCCTTACTTTTTCATAGCCACTATTACACTATATCAGTCACCCTCTAGTTCACTTATTCTGACTCACTTTACTGTCAACATAAAAACATTTCATTATTCTTTAATACTGAAATTAATCACCAGAAAGCATCAACACTTTTGCATTGCTTCTCCGTCCATTTTTTCCCCTAATGGGTTAAAAGAGACATTAATAGCAGTGGAAATTTCTCCTTAATTGAAATGACGATGATGTGGAAAACTTGTGTAGCCTCTGTTTCTTTATAGGTGCTGCTGAATGTTTCATTGTCAACTTTTCAAAGATTATATATGTATATTTGCTACTGGAGTTAGATAATGTGATACATCTGTAATTATATGTTGTAAATAAGGTGTCATAAAAAAATATGGATAATGAATTGGTTATTTCGTTGCAGGCATTCTTGAAATTCGCCTTCACATTGTCCCTTGTGGCTTCTTGTGTCTTTGCTGATGGAGGCTATGGAGGACATGGAGTTTCCCTCGGAGGACATGGAGGTTTCTTCGGAGGTCATGGAGGTTCAGTGGTTGTGAGTCATGGAGGCTCCCTGGGAGGTGGGTATGGTTCTGGTGTCCTTGGAGGTTCCTTCGGAGGACGTGGAGTGCATGGAGGTTCCTTCGTAGGACATGGAGGCTCATCTGGAGGCGTTTATGGAGGCCACCGGGGAGGTTCTGCCACCTCCTTCAGTGTATTCAATTTGGGACATGCTGGATCTTTGGGAGGTGGATACGGAGGTCATGGTGGAGTCTCTGGAGGCCTTGTAGGTATCTCTGGAGGACTTGGAGGAATCTCTGGAGGACTTGGAGGAATCTCTGGAGGTCATGGAGGATTTTCCAAAGGTCTTGGAGGAATCTCTGGAGGTCATGGAGGTTTTTCTGGTGGCCATGGAGGATTCTCTACAGGTCATGGAGGAATCTCTGTAGGTCATGTAGGTCATGGAGGAATCTCAGGTTCCTATGGAAAGTAAATAATTATCTAGACCTTTCCCAGCTATCAACATAACTTATTTTCATTGAGTATTATTGTTCATTTCAAAATAATGTCTTTTATGTGCCCTGTTTTTATAAGGAAAACATTTGACAAATTGCTAGACATAAACATTGTCTTGTATTTTATATTACTAATTTAAAAATTTTAAAAAGTTGACAATTGTCGAGTTTTTATGAAAACCCTTGTTAATAAAAAAAATATATATACAATAAATATTACTTGAAGTTATGACGTTGTGTAACCAGATTATTAAGAAAAGTTTATGCATATTTATTTCATATTTCATAGTCTATGTAAAAGTGAAGAGCATCTTCGAAATCTCACTAGAATGATTCAAGAACTATACAAACAGACAACGGAATACATTAAAAGTAAAAAAAAAAAAAAATAAATAAATAAAATAATAAAAAAGTGAACGTTATCATTTCAGAACTAATAAACCAATAAAAACAGAGCCGAGACCCACAAGAATTAATTTCAAATTTCATGCATGTAATGGCACATAGGAACGTTATCGTTAGGAAATCTTGAATTTATCAAAAGTTTCTTTTCCATTAGAAATGCAAAAGGACGTCGATGTTCATAACACAAGTGCTGAATCTATGGGATTCTCATCGTTGCTGAAATAATAAGATGAGAACATGTAAAGTTTTCTTCCATAATTCACATTTCAGCAAAACATACGAATATTCGAAAAGTGTAGATAAAGCGATGCTTTATTTTATATACTAGGCTGAGACATCAGAATACGATGGAGGTAATCGTTATAAAAACATAGATTAACCTAGATTTTTGCTGCATTAAGCATCAAAAACGCCAATGAAGCTGATGGATTTCATCAGTGCAATACGCCTTGAGACTATAGTTATCGACTAATGAAATAATCCAAGAAGGCATGTCCAATCTATTTGAACGTAAATTTACAATAATGTTAAATTTCTTTGAGGTTATGTATTCAAAATACCAATTATGTTCTGAAATAAGAATGCAAATTTGATAACAAAGTTCCCATCCTTCGTAATTTTCTTAAAACTCGCAAAGTCAGGCAAGTGATGAGTTACTATGACGAATTACCTGCGAATTGAGGGAAATTGCAAATCGCGGATATACGAAAGGAACACCTATGGATTTCAGCAGATAAAATTCCCAAGCACGATCATTAACCAATTCGCTCCTCTCCTTGTAATCTGTTTTTAGCTGGTATTCCCAGGTATTTACTTCCAGTCATGAGAAGCATTAGCTGTGAAGTGTTGATGAAGGTTTAGTAGTTCTTCGTTGGGAGGGTGGGTTCCGTTCTCAGCTAGCACTCTGCTGGCCGCGAGTTCGAATCTCCGGTCGGCCAATGAAGTATAAGAGGAATTTATTTCTGGCGACAGAAATTAATTTCTCGTTATAATGTGGTTCGGATTCCACAATAAGCTGTAGGTCCCGTTGCTAGGTAACCAGTTGGTTCTTAGCCACGTAAAATAAATCTAACCCTTCGGGCCAGCCCTAGGAAAGCTGTTAATCAACTCAGTGGTCTGGTTTAACTAAGATATACTTAATTTTGATGGAGGTTTAGTGACTTAACTGAACCTCAAGAAACTTTCAAGATTCCTTTCAAGTTTTATAAGATGAAAAGAAACTTCTTTGCTATACAGATATGTCAGTCAGTGTCTCTAGGGGTCAGTACGTTGAGATGATGAAAGTTTTTGGATCTACTAAGTCTCGTACTTTTGCCTCGCCAGCATTCAACTGCAGTTTTATCAGTTTCAGTGAAGAATGTTACAGGTGGTTTAACAATTTACGTATTCATCCCAGTGTCAAATAAAGACTTACATTTCTGCTTTGTGAAATAATGAAGCTTTGTAATGACTACTTTAAGGTAGATCACAAATATATATATATATATATATATATATATATATATATATATATATATATATATATATATATATATATATATATATATACATATATATATATATATATATATATATATATATATATATATATATATATATATATATATATATATATATATATATATATATATATATATATATATATATATATATATATATATATATATATATATATATATATTCATATATATATATATATATATATATATATATATATATATATATATATATATATATATATATATATATATATATATATATATATATATATATATATATATATATATATATATATATATATATATATATATATATATATATATATATATATATATATATATATATATATATATATATATATATATATATATATATATATATATATATATATATATATATATATATATATATATATATATATATATATATATATATATATATATATATATATATATATATATATATATATATATATATATATATATATATATATATATATATATATATATATATATATATATATATATATATATATATATATATATATATATATATATATATATATATATATATATATATATATATATATATATATATATATATATATATATATATATATATATATATATATATATATATATGTATATAATGTTATGGCAGGTGTATGGCTAACCTGAATTAGCAGACGGCTTCAGTTTAATATCTTCTTTTCCGTACAATTAAAAAAATCGAAGAAATGAAAGACCCAAGAATTTTGAGGGGTTACGTGTAAGATGCTTCAGTATAGTATTAAAAATAAGACTAATTAAGTGACCAGTATGTGTAAGGTGTGTCTGAGGGAAACTTTTTTTTTTTTTTTAAGGAACTTTGGTAGGTGTGCCTGTAAGCATTATAGGAACATGTTATACCTAGTATACCAGGAACAAGTTAAGATTAAGGCTGAGAAAGTAAAACAGATAATGGAAGGATTAGCATGGAAAGAACAGGATTGGTTTAGACAAGGAAGAGGATGTGTAAATCACGTATTTAGTACGTAATAGTTTTCGCAAACGAGAGAAATCTTTAGAATGAACTGTGAGGCAGAAAACCTATTAGGAGTATTTTTTTTTCTTACAAAAGTTAATACTTTATTGAGATACGATTTTGGCAGATTGACTGCCTTGGTTTAAACATGGGTCTCAGACAAGGGTGTGTCTGTTATGTTTATGGTTTCTTTACATCATAATGGATAAGGTGATGCAAGAAGTCATGGTAAGATGATTCTTTTATTTATGTGGAATAAATTGCAAATGACAAAAATGTTTCCGTATACAAGGAGTCGTCCACGATTTTGGAAATTAAAGTAAGAAATTGAATGTGCCATATTTTGTTTCTTTTTTGTGACCCATATCATTCATTGTAGGAGGAAACGAGTTGATGCTGGAATGTATATACATGGGTACTGCATAATAGTTGACTGGTTTTATCATATTTTGTTATATCTGATGTTTAATTAAATGTTTTTCATTGTTATTTCTCTTTTATTTTTTATCCATCGATTTTGTACTTATTTTTCCTGACTTGGATGCTATCTCTATAGGGGCTCTATGGCTTGTTGTATTCTGCTCTCTAATTAGGGGTACGGTTTGAACAGACACACACATACACACGCACACACACACACACACACACACATACATATATATATATATATATATATATATATATATATATATATATATATATATATATATATAATATATATATATATATCACAGAAATTTTGGGTCTAGTTTTAAAGGTTACTCTCTCTCTCTCTCTCTCTCTCTCTCTCTCTCTCTCTCTCTCTCTCTCTCTCTCTCTCTCTCTCTCTCTCTCTCTATATATATATATATATATATATATATATATATATATATATATATATATATATATATATATATATATATATATATATATATATATATATATATATATATAAAGTAACCTTTAAAATCAGATCTCACAATTTCTTTCGGTGATATATTCCAGTAGTTTTGCCGATCAGAACAACATTTATATTTTGTATACTGTTCATGATTGCAGGTTTTAAAGGTTCAGTTCCCCGTATACAAACTGTTGCTTATTGGAAACTCAGTTTTGAAAGTTATTTTACAATAAAATCTGAAGGTGACTCAGAATAACAAATGTCAAGAACATGTTATTACATTTATTAGCTAGTATCTATGCAAACAAAATTGTACTACATGCTGGGTGCAAATTTATAAAAAAAAATAGTTCGATAACGGAATGATGCAAATATTGAATGATAATAAAAGAAAACACGGATAATTAGCTAATTCATATTGAGAGAAAATTTACCCAAAGAGCACAAAATTAGCTAATGAATTCATTTCTAAGGAATGAAATATCAACTGTGATGAGTTCAAAATTTTCACCATTTATTGAATACTCTTGACCATGACCGTATATAACTACTTAAATATCTTTTTATTCCAAAAATATCTCACTCAACTGGCACCAGAGGAAAGAAATTTAATGTTGCTTTCAATTCCTCCTCAAGTGAGAAAATAATGACCTTGTAGCTATGATCTATAAAAGGCGCAGTAAAAAGTCTTTTCCTCAGATTCAGTGATCACTCTCATTCAGCATGGTGGGTAGTAATCTATCTCTCTGTCTCTCTTTCTCTCTCCTTTCTGTTCCTGTGGCGGTAGGCAACTCCTGACCTTATCACACACATACCCATATGTACGAATTTTTATCACATCATTGGTGGAATTTTTATATTCACAAATATTGAGCTAGAAATGTCGTTTAATATTCAATTTGGTCTATCCAGAAAATAACACCGAAGGGGAACTGTAATGATAAGTAGTTCGTCACCTGGCAAATTTGATCCATTAATAGCAACTATCTCACTCTTCAGTGATGAGTACTCTTCCCGTTCGGCTTTCAAGAGAGGTGTAAGTTGATACCGACTCTGCCGTACATATGCCCATCGAATGCAGTACTTGGTTGGCATCAAGAAAAGCTACATGTTTCAAGTGTAGTAATCGACTACCATGGCGGTGCCGGGGTGGGTTGATGCCTAGGCTGAGTACAAGTACCCGCATTCACCAGACAAATGTACTGCAGAGTCGATATCAACTTATACCACTCTTGACAGCCGAATGGTAAGAGTACAGTAATCATCGCTGAAGTAGTACGTAGTTGCAGTCGGTGGATCGAATCCGCCAGGTGACGAAAACTACTTATCAGTTTTAATTCCCATTCAGTATTATTTCAGGGGACGACCGAGTTGGATATTAAACGACATATGATCACTCTATACACCTACATATGACTCCTAAGGAGCGCGACCAACCCATTTAACCATAATTTGGTCTTCACTGTTTCATCATTAAAACTCTTAATCTCTACATTTCATTCACAATCTATTTCTTAATTTACTCCTCAGTTTTGCCCCTTATATCTTAAATTATCAGCTGTCCTTATTTTGAGTTTTGTTATCACACTATCTTTAATAATATACCACTTCTTTTTCTCATACCCATTTTTGCAATAAACAGCTCACCTTCCAGTCTACTAATTCCAGCACGCTTTGCTATCAACATAAAACATTTCGTTACTATTTATTAATTAAATTAACCACCAGAAAGCATCAGCACTTTTACATTGCTTCTCCGTCCATTCCATCCCCTAATTGCATAAAAGAAACATTAATGTCAGTGGAGTTTCCTCCTTGATCGAAATGACGATGATTAACTCTTATGTGGAAAAATTATGTAGCCTCTTTCCTTACAAGTGCTTGCTAAATGTTTCCTTGGCAACTTTTCAAAGATTGTATTTGCTACTGAAGTAAGCTAATGTGATACATATCTACTGTAATTATATGTTGTAAATAAGGTGTCATAAGAATATATGGATAATGAATTGGTTATTTCACTGCAGGCATTCTTGAAGTTCACTTTCACTTTGGCCCTTGTGGCTTCATGTGCCTTTGCTGAGGGAGGCTATGGAGGACATGGAGTTTTCCTCGGGGGACATGGAGGATCCTTCGGAGGTCATGGAGGTTCAGTGGTTGTGAGTCATGGAGGCTCCCTGGGAGGTTCCTTCGGAGGACGTGGAGTGCATGGAGGTTCCTTCGTAGGACATGGAGGCTCATCTGGAGTCGGTTATGGAGGCTATGGGAGAAGCTCTGCCACCGGTTTCAGTGTATTCAACCTGGGACCTGCTGGATCCTTGGGAGGTAGATACGGAGGTCATGGTGGAGTCTCTGGAGGTCTTGGAGGAGTCTCTGGAGGTCTTGTAGGAATCTCTGGAGTTCGTGGAGGATATTCCGGAGGTCTTGGAGGAATCTCTGGAGGTCTTATAGGAATCTCTGGAGGTCGAGGAGGATACTCCGGAGGGCTTGGAGGAATATCTGGAGGCCATGGAGGTTTTTCCGGTGGGCTTGGAGGTTTCTCTGTAGGTCATGGAGGAATCTCAGGTTCTTATGGAAAGTAAATAATTATCTAGACCTTTTCTCAATTACCAACATAACTTATTTTCAAAGAATATTATTGTTAAGTTCATAGTAATGTCTCTTATTTGTCCTGTTTTTATATAAAAAAACAGTTGACAAATTTCGAGACATAAGCATTATCTTATATTTTATAATACTAATTTAGAAATAAAAGAATTGGACAACTGTTGAGTTTTCATGGAAACCCACACCATTTTGGAGAAAAAATATACAATATATATTATATATATTTGGAAATTATGACTTTGTATATCCGGATAATTAAGAAACGTATAAATGCATGATTATTTCTAACAGAGCATTTGACCTAATGAAGAATTATCAAAGCTTTGGGAACTATTCTAATTAGCCTGTATATTTAATTTTAAAAATAAACAAGTAAAAAATGCTCCCAAATTTCTTCGGTGTAAGCGAGTTTTCTGTACAGCCGCTACAGCATATAATCAAGGCCACCGAAAATAGATCTACCTTTCGGTGGTCTTACTATAATGCTGTTTGAGCTGCGGCCCATGAAACTTTAACCACGGCCCGGTGGTGGCATATCGTATGCCGTTGCCAGAAGCATGATTATGGCTAACTTTAACCTTAAATAAAATAAAAACTACTGAAGCTAGAGGGATGCAATTTGGTATGTCTGATGATTGGAGGGTGGAAGATAACATACCAATTTGCTGCCCTCTAGCCTCAGTAGTTTTTAAGATACGAGGGCGGAACGAATAAATTGCGGACGAGCAGACGAAGCCGGCGCAATAGTTTTCTTTTCAGAAAACTAAAAAACAATGAAACGTGGACGTTGTAATCCCAGAAAAAAAAAAATGAAAAACAGAATCGAGGGCCACAAGAATAGATTCTAAATTCTAAATTCCTTGTATATAGTACAGTAGTATACAGAATAGGAAATCTTGAAGTTATCAAGTTTCTTTTCCATTTGAAATGCAAAAGGAAGTCGATGTTCACAAGCACTGAATTTATAGAACTATTTTCGCTGATGAAAGCATAAGATACCCTCGATATGAAATAGGTGAATTTTTCTTCCATAATGACCAACTTGAATTTTTAAAAAACTCGGATTATCCTAGTTTCTCGTAGCATTAAGGATCAAAAACGCTAGCAACGTTGATGTAAAGAAACATGTTTTCTATAGCAGTCAATTCCTTAAGAGGTCATGCGTTGAAATTATAAAAATTTAGAGCTTTGATAAGGTACGTGCTTTCGTCTCGCCTGAGTTCGGTTTCAATGTTATCAATACAAATGATACAAATAAAAAAACATCAATTTTGGTAAAAATTTACGTAACTATCATTGTGCCAAAAAAAACATTTACATCTCTTCGGTGAGATGTACTGGAGCTTTGAAATGACAAATTTTATAGGGAAAATTATAAAAAAAAAATTAATTTTAATATTATTGTTGTTGTAAATAGCTAACCTCAATCAACAAAGGCCTACAGTTTTTTTTACCTTTTCCTCTATGCAATGAAGAGGCTGAAGAATGGAAAGACCCAAATTTTGACAGGATTGCACGCGAGATCCTCAGTATGGTGGTGAAAACAGGACTGATTGAATGATCAGTATGTGTAAGGTATGTCTATGTGAGGGAACAATTTTTTTGTATAGAGGTAAATGTAATAGGTTATAACCGCATGCATTACAGGCCACATCGTAGCTTGTATACGAGGAACGAGTGTGGAGGATTTAGACTAAGGAAGTAAAACAGATGATGGAAAGACCATTATGGAAAGAACAGGATGGAGGATGAGTAAATCAGGTAGCCTACTCAGTATCTAATAGTTTTCTCAAAATACGGAAAATGTTCAAGATGTATGGTGTGGAAGAAAATCTATTGAGAGTATATATATATATATATATATATATATATATATATATATATATATATATATATATATGTATATATATATATATATATATATATATAATTTATATATATATATATATAAATTATTTATATTTATATATATATATATATATATGTATATATATATATATATATATATATATATATATATATATATATATATATATATATATATATATATATATATATATATTTATGTGTGTGTGTGTGTGTTTATGTGTGTATATCTCTCTCTCTCTCTCTCTCTCTCTCTCTCTCTCTCTCTCTCTCTCTCTCTCTCTCTCTCTCTCTATATATATATATATATATATATATATATATATATATATATATATATATATATATATATATATATATATATATATATATATATATATATATATGATTATTATAACTTTTGTATGTGATTCATTTATCACACATTACCACATTTTTCACCTGTGGTAATGTGTGATATATATATATATATATATATATATATATATATATATATATATATATATATATATATATATATATACATACATACATATATATATATATATATATATATATATATATATATATATATATATATATATATATATATTACATAAGGGTTGGGTTAAGTGTGTTCATGCCGGGTAAATAATATTTTATAATACGGAATTTGGTGAAGATATCCATAATAATGTCAGTGTGCATATATAATAAAAATACATATAAAATGAGAGCTTTCGACAACCTGCTCGATTCTCCTCAGTCAGACTAAAACGGTGAAGGTACCATCAAAGTATAAAGTAAAAATAAAAGCGTTATTGACAGAAGAACACCGGTCATAATTTGTACACACCCAATTCTGTAGGTCAGGTAGTTCCATGAAATTACGACCGATTTCATTTTGTCAACAATACTTTAAGTTTTTTTTAAACCTTTTACTTCGATGGTACACAACTGTTCTAATGAGACTGAGAAGGAAAATCTGGTAGGTTCTCGAAAGCTTTCATTTTTTGTATATTTTAAAAACATATTTACAGTGACATTGTTGTGGATCTCTTCACCATTTTAGCGACTCGTGCGATTATGAGATTTTTATAAATGTTGAATTTTCTATGCACATGGGGTCATCAGCGATTCCGCAACTAAAATATGGAATTTGCGGTGCCAGATTTCTTTTTTTAAGCACATTATAGGAGGAAATGAACTGATATTTGAATTTCTTTCTATCTCTCTTTCTTCAAATATTCAGCTCAAAATCTTTACGGACAGAATCAACAGGCTGCAAGCCCAAGAGTCCTACAAATGGATATCAGCCAGCAGAGAGAGACAAGTCGTGGGAGAAGGTGATTATTAAAAAAGAATTATGAGGGAATGGAAAATAAAATCTTTACAACTAAATTCAGAAGACGCCAGGAGAAAGCAGGAATAAAATTGCTCCTTACTTAAACAATTAAATATCAAAAGAGTCCACAGCAGCACAAGGTAAACTATTCCACATTTTAGTTGTAGCCAAGATAAAACTCTTAGCAAACTGAGCAGAATTAAACTTGATACTGGAAAACGACACACTGTTTGCAGCAGGGTTCTGCCTCTTGTTGCAAGCAAAAGCAGTTAGGTCAGGTAAAGAAGAGTGCACCGGATGTTAGTTTATGGAACAAACATAAACTGATTTAACGTCTATGCCATAAGTCAACATTAAGAGTTGACCAAATAAACCCAACTGATGACATAATTCTATCCAAACATCTGAGATGAGAGTCAGCACCCGAAGCATGCAAGACGACACCAATAGCTTATTTTTTACTTTTTTTTTAGTCTCATTTGTTATTTATTGCATATTCATTTCATTTTACTTTGTACTGGTTGCTTTTGAAATTGGTTTTCCGGATTACTGGAAACCCCACCATGATTGTTGTTCTACATTAAAGTCTGAAGGTGAATACGAATAATAAATGTCAATAATATATGGCTAACATTTATCATGTGTTATCTATGCAATCAAAATTATTCTCAACGTTGGGTGGAAATTTTTTAAAGAATCTTTTGAAATTGTAATGATCCAAATATATGAATGATGGTAGAAGAAAATACAAATAATTGGTCAATTCCTGTTGAGTGAATATTTGCACAAATAGCTGAAAATTGGTTAATTAATTAATATCTATGGAATTAAATATTAACAATGATTAATTAAAATTTTTCACCATTTACACAATACTCTTCAACATAACCGCATATAACTATTTAATTATCGTATTCTAAAAATATCTCACGTGACTGACGCCAAAGGAAAGAAATTTAATGTCCCTTTCGATTCCTCCTCAAGTGAGAAAACAATGACCTTGTGGCTACGATCTATAAAAGGCGCAGTAAAAAGTCTTTTTCTCAGATTCAGTGATCACTCTCATTCACTATGGTAGGTAGCGATCTATCTCTCTATCTTTGTCTCTCTCCCTCTTGTTATTGTATGCGGCAACTCTTAATCTTAACACACACATACTCATATATGAATTTTTATCACATCACCGTGATGTTTTTTATATTCACAAATATTGAGCTACAAATGTTGTTTAAAATTCAATTTTGTCTGCCCCGGAAATATACAGAAAGGGAATTGTAATTGACAAGCTTTGCTATTGACATCAAAACATTTCGTTACTATTCAATAATTAAATTAACCACCAGAAAACATCAGCAAATTTACATTGCTCCTCTGTCCATTCTATCCCCTAATTCCTTACAATAGTGGCCCCTAAAGTATTTCAGTCTCGATACCCCAAAGTTCAACTCCAAGTCAACCTGATACCCCAACTGCAATATCATCCTGCTACTGCCAACTTTTAGCTTTTAATTTTCAGTATATATGAGCAAACAAGACGGCTATAAACAAACAGCTGAATTGCATGGACTCTTTTTATTTTATATTGAGTAAATAAATGAATAAAGCACAACTCTTAATTTACAAAAAAATTCAGTATGAGATTGTTTTTCACATTACATTACGTTACACAACACGATTTGAATCGAGGAACCCATTAATTTAATATTTTTCAGGATGGCTTTTTCGATGCCCCCATGAACCGGTTTTGATACCCCCCTGTGTATAAAGGCACTACTTTAGGAACACCTTTTACGGAGTAAAAGAAACATTAATATCAGTGGAGTTTCCTCCTTAATTGAAATGACGATGATGAACTCTTATGTGGGAAAATGATGTAGCCTCTTTCCTTACAGGAGTATGCTAAATGTTTCCTTGGCAACTTTTCAAAGGTTGTATTTGCTAGTGAAGTAGCTAATGCGATACATATCTAATTATATGTTGTAAATAAGGTATTGTAAAAATATATGAATAATGAATTGTCTATTTCATTGCAGGCATTCTTGAAGTTCACTTTCACTTTGGCCCTTGTGGCTTCGTGTGTGTCTTTGCTGAGGAGGCTATGGAGGACATGGAGTTTCCCTCGGGGACATGGAGGATCCTTCGGAGGTCATGGAGGTTCAGTGGTTTTGAGTCATGGGGGCTCCCTGGGAGGTGGGTATGGTTCTGGTGTCCTTGGAGGTTCCTTCGGAGGACGTGGAGTGCATGGAGGTTCCTTTTTAGGACATGGAGGCTCATCTGGAGTCGGTTATGGAGGCTATGGGAGAAGCTCTGCCACTGGTTTCAGTGTATTCAACCTGGGACATGCTGGATCCTTGGGAGGTAGATACGGAGGTCATGGTGGAGTGTCTGGAGGTCTTGGAGTAATCTCTGGAGGTCTTGTAGGAATCTCTGGAGGTCGTGGAGGATATTCCGGAAGCCTTGGAGGAGTAACTGGAGGTCTTGGAGGAATCTCTGGAGGTCTTGCAGGAATCTCTGGAGGTCGTGGAGGATATTCTGGAGGTCTTGGAGGAGTCTCTGGAGGTCTTGTAGGAATCTCTGGAGGTCGTGGAGGATATTCCGGAGGTGTTGGAGGAGTCTCTGGAGGTCTTGGAGTAGTCTCTGGAGGTCTTGTAGGAATCTCTGGAGGTCGTGGAGGATATTCCGGAGGTGTTGGAGGAGTCTCTGGAGGTCTTGTAGGAATCTCTGGAGGTCGTGGAGGATACTCTGCAGGTCTTGGAGGAATATCTGGAGGTCATGGAGGAATCTCTGTAGGTCATGGAGGAATCTCAGGTTCTTATGGAAAATAAATTATTATCTAGACCTTTTCTCAACTATTAGCATAATTTCTTCTCAAAGAATGTTATTGTTAAGTTCAAAGTAATGTCTTTTATTTGTCCTGTTTTTATATATATAAAAAAACAGTTGACAGATTTCTGGACATAAATATTATCTTACATTTTATATTACTAATTTAGAAATAAAAGAATTGTGCAAATGTTGAGTTTTTATGGAAACCCTCACCATTATGGAAAAAAAAAATATACAGTATGTATATTTGCAAATTATGACTTTGTATCTCGGGATAATTAAGAACGTATGAATGCATGATTATTTCTGACAGAGGATTTGAACTAATGAACTGTTATCAAAGCTTCATTAACTATTTTAATTAGCCTGTATATTTCATTTTAAAAGTAAACAAGTAAAAAATGCTCCCAAGTATCTTCGACGCAATCGAGTTTTCTGTACAGCCGCTACAGCGTATAATCAAGGCCACAGAAAATTGTTCTTTCTTTCGGCGGTCTCGTTACAGCTGTATGAGCCGCGGCCCATGAAACTTTAACCACGGCCCGGTGGTGGCCTATCGTATATCGTTGCCAGAAGCATGGTTATGGCTAGTTTTAACCTTATATAAAATAAAAACTACTGAGGCTAGAGGGTTGCAGTTTGGTATGTTTGATGATTGGAGGGTGGAAGATCAACATACCAGTTTGCTGCCTTCTAGCCTCAGTAGTTTTTAAGATACGAGGGCGGAACGAATAAATTGCGAACGGAGAGACAAAGCCGGTGTAATAGTTTTCTTTTCAGAAAACTAAAAAGCAATGAAACGTGGACGTTGTAATCCCAGACAAAAAAACAATGAAAACAGAATCAAGGGCCACAAGAATAGATTATAAATTCTAAATTCCATGTAGGTTATATAGTACAGTAGTATACAGAATAAGAAATCTTGAATTTATCAAAAGTTTCTTTTCCATTTGAAGTGCAAAAGGAAGTCGATGTTCACAAGCACTGAATTTATTGAATTATTTTAACTGATGAAAGCCTAAGATACCCTCGATGAGAAACAGGTGAATTTTTCTTCCATAATTACCAGCTTCAATTTTTAAAAACTTAGATTAACCTAATTTTTCGTAGCATTAAGGATCAAAAACGCTAGTAACGTTCTTATAAAGAATCATGTTTTCTATAGCGGTCGATGCATTAAGAGATCATACGCTGAAATGATAAAAATTTAGAGCTTTAATAAGGTACGTGCTTTCGTCTCGCCTGAGTTCGGTTTCACTGTTATCAATACAAATGATACAAATGAAAAAAATCAGTTGGCTTAAAAATTTACGTAACTATCATTGTGCCAAAAAACATTTACATCTCTTCTGTGTGATGTACTGGAGCTTTGAAATGATCAATTTTATAAGGAAATTATAAAAAAAGAACTTATAATATTATAGTTGCTGTAAATAGCTAACCTAAATCAACAAAGGCCTTCAGTTTATTACCTTCTTCTCTAAGCAATGAAGAGGCTGAAGAATGGAAAGACCCAAAATTGTGACAGGATTACACGCGAGATCCCTCAGTATGGTGGTGAAAACAGGACTGACTGAATGATCAGTATGTGTAAGGTATGTCTATGTGAGGGAACAATTTTTTTTTGTATAGAAGTAAATGTATGCATTACAGAGTCACATCATACCTTGTATACGAGGAACGAGTGTGGAGGATTTAGACCAAGGAAGTAAAACAGATGATGGAAAGACCATTATGGAAAGAACAGGATGTAGGATGTGTAAATCAGGTAGCCTACTCAGTACCTAATAGTTTTCTCAAAATACGGGAAAATGTTCAAGATGTATGGTGTGGAAGAAAATCTATTGAGAGTATATATATATATATATATATATATATATATATATATATATATATATATATATATATATATATATATATATATATATATATGTTTGTGTGTATATCTATCCATTTATCTATCTATCTATCGATATAAATATATATATATATATATATATATATATATATATATATATATATATATATATATATATATATATATATATATATATATATATGAAATTTTATCGCATTCATGACTTATATACAATCATGAAGCTACAAATGTCGCTTAATATCAAATTCACGCTAACTCAGGGAATATCTCCGATGGAGAATTATCACCGAAGAGGAATTTATATAAGTTATACATAGATTGGTACTGCCAGGACACGAACCCTCGACATGGACCTATTCAGCGACTCCAGTTGACGTTACCACAGCTCTATCAAGAGAGGTATAAGTCATTACCGAGTCTGCTGTACTGTTTTTCCCGTTGTGATATTCCCGAGGTAGCGTGAATTTGATATTAAGCGACATTTGTAGCTTCATGACTTTATATAAATCAGGGGGTGATAAAAAATTTCATAATAAGAGCTGCGTGTTCCAAATGTACCAATGAACTATCATGGCGGAGGTGGGTCATTCCCGAGGCTAAGTACAATTTCCCCGCTCACGACTGGAAAAAACAGTACAGCAGACTCGGTAATGACTTATACCTCTCTTGATAGCGCAGTGGTAACGTCAACTGGAGTCGCTGAATAGGTCTGTGTCGAGGGTTCGTGTCCCAGCAGTACCAATCCATTTATCACTTATATAAATTCCTCTTCGGTGATAATTCTCCATCGGAGATATTCCTGAGGAAGAGTGAATTTGATATTAAGCGACATTTGTAGCTTCATGATTATATATATATATATATATATATATATATATATATATATATATATATATATATATATATATATATATATATATATGTATATATATATATATATATATATATATATATATATATATATATATATATATATATATATATATGTATATACTGTATATATATATATATATATATATATATATATATATATATATATATATATATATATATATATATATATATATAGAATTTGGGAATTTGACTGGTTAGGTTTAAGCTTAAGTCACCCACCAGGGTGTCCTTGTTCTATCTTTCCGGTTTTTTAGATAAGGGTTGGGTTGGCCGAGTGTTCATGAGGGGAAAAAATATTTTATAATACGGAATTTGGTGAAGAAATCCACAATAATGTCAGTGTGCATATATAATAAAAATACATATAAAATGAGAGCTTTCGACAACCTGCTCGATTCTCCTCAGTCACACTAAAACAGTGAAGGTACCATTAAAGTATAAAGTTTAAAAAAAATAATAAAAGTAAAAAAAAAAAGTGTTATTGACAGAAGAACACCGGTCATAATTTGAACACACCCAATTCTGTAGGTCAGATAATTCCACGAAATTACGACCGATTTCATTTTCCCAACGATACTTTAAATTTTTTTCAAACCTTTTACTTCGATGGTACACTACTGTTCTAATGAGACTGAGTAGGAAAATCTGGTAGGTTCTCGAAAGCTTTCATTTTTTGTATATTTTAAAAACATATTTACAGTGACATTGTTGTGGATCTCTTCACCATTTTAGCCACTCGTGTGATTATGAGATTTTTTATAAATGTTGAATTCTCTATGCACATAGAGTCATCTGCGATTCCGCAATTAAAATATGGAATTTGCTGTGCCAGATTTTTTATTTTTTTTCAAGCACATTGTAGGAGGAAATGAACTGATATTTGAATTATTTTCTTTCTTCCTTTCATTAAATCTTCAGCTCAAAATCTTTACGGACAGAATCAACAGGCTGCAACCGCAAGAGGCCTACAAATGGATATCAGCCAGCAGAGAGAGACAAGTTGTGGGAGAAGACGATTATTAAAAAAAATCATGAGGGAATGGAAAGTAAAATCTATACAACTAAATTCAGGAGACGCCAGGAGAAAGCAGGAATAAAACTGATCGTTACTTAAGCAATTAAATATCAGAAGAGTCCACAACAGCACATTTTAGTTGCAGCCAAGATAAAACTCTTAGCAAACTGAGCAGAATTAAACTTGATACTGGAAAACGACACACTGTTTGCAGCAGGGTTCTGCCTCTTGTTGCAAGCAAAAGCAGTTAGGTCAGATAAAGAAGAGTGCACAGGATGTTAGTTTATGGAACAAACATAAATTGATTTAAAGTTTATGCCACAAGTCAACATTAAGAGTTGACCAAACAAACCCGACTGATGACATAATTCTATCCAAACATCTGAGATGAGAGTCAGCACCCGAAGCATGCAAGAAGACGCCAATAGCTTATTTTTTTTTTTTTTTAGTCTCGTTTATTATTTATTGCTTATTCATTTCATTTTACTTTGTACTGGTTGCTTTTGAAATTGGTTTTCCGGATTATGGAAACCCCACCATGATTGTTGTTCTACATTAAAGTCTGAAGGTGAATACGAATAATAAATGTCAATAATATATGACTAACATTTATCATGTGTTATCTATGCAATCAAAATTTTTCTCAATGTTGGGTGGAAATTTTTTAAAGAATCTTTTGAAATTGTAATGTTCCAAATATATGAATGATGGTAAAAGAAATACAAATAATTAGTCAATTCCTGTTGAGTGAAAATTTGCACAAATAGCACAAAATTAGTTAATTAATTAATATTTATGGAATTAAATACTAACAATGATTAATTAAAATTTTCACAATTTACATAATACTCTTTGACCATGACCGCCTATAACTGTTTAAATATTTTATTCTAAAAATATCTCACGTAACTGACGCCAGAGGAAAGAAATTTAATGTCCCTTTCGATTCCTCCTCAAGTGAGAAAATAATGGCCTTGTGGCTACGATCTATAAAAGGCGCAGTAAAAAGTCTTTTTCTCAGATTCAGTGATCACTCTCATTCACTATGGTAGGTAGCGATCTATCTCTCTATCTCTGTCTCTCTCCCCTCTTGACTTATACCTCTCTTGATAGCGCAGCGGTAACTCTTAATCTTAACACACACATACCCATATATGAATTTTTATCACATCACCGTGATGTTTTTTATATTCACAAATATTGAGCATTAAATGTCGTTTAAAATTCAATTTTGTCTGCCCCGGAAATATACAGAAAGGGAATTGTAATTGACAAGCTATGCTATCGACATCAAAACGTTTCGTTACTATTTAATAATTAAATTAACCACCAGAAAACATCAGCAAATTTACATTGCTCCTCTGTCCATTCTATCCCCTAATTCCTTACAACAGTGGCCCCTAAAGTATTTCAGTCTCGACAACTCAGAGTTCAACTCCAAGTCAACCTGATACCCCAACTCCAATAACAGCCTGCTACTCCCAACTTTTAGCTTTTAATTTTCAGTACATAAGAGCAAACAAGATGGCTATAAATAAACAGCTGAATTGCATGGACTCTTTTTATTTTATATTGAGTAAATAAATGAATAAAGTACAACTCTTAATATACAAAAAAATTCAATATGAGATTGTTTTTCACATTACATTACGTTACACAAGACGATTTGAATCGAGGAAACGCCTTAATTTAATATTTTTTCAGGATGGCTTTTTCGATGCCCCCAAGAACCGGTTTTGATACCCCCCTGGGTAAAAAGGCACTACTTTAGGAACACCTTTCATGGAGTAAAAGAAACATTAATATCAGTGGAGTTTCCATCTTAATTGAAATGACGATGATGAACTGTTATGTGGGAAAATGATGTAGCCTCTTTCCTTACAGGAGTATGCTAAATGTTTCCTTGGCAACTTTTCAAAGATTGTATTTGCTAGTGAAGTAGCTAATGCGATACATATCTAATTATATGTTGTAAATAAGGTATTGTAAAAATATATGAATAATGAATTGTCTATTTCATTGCAGGCATTCTTGAAGTTCACTTTCACTTTGGCCCTTGTGGCTTCGTGTGTCTTTGCTGAGGGAGGCTATGGAGGACATGGAGTTTCCCTCGGGGGACATGGAGGATCCTTCGGAGGTCAGGGAGGTTCAGTGGTTGTGAGTCATGGAGGCTCCCTGGGAGGTGGGTATGGTTCTGGTGTCCTTGGAGGTTCCTTCGGAGGACGTGGAGTGCATGGAGGTTCCTTCATAGGACATGGAGGCTCATCTGGAGTCGGTTATGGAGGCTATGGGAGAAGCTCTGCCACCGGTTTCAGTGTATTCAACTTGGGACATGCTGGATCCTTAGGAGGTAGATATGGAGGTCATGGTGGAGTCTCTGGAGGCGTTGTGGGAATCTCTGGAGGTCGTGGAGGATATTCCGGAGGTCTTGGAGGAGTCTCTGGAGGTCTTGGAGGAGTCTCTGGAGGTCTTGTAGGAATCTCTGGAGGTCGTGGAGGATATTCCGGAGGTCTTGGAGGAGTCTCTGGAGGTCTTGGAGGAATCTCTGGAGGTCTTGTAGGAATCTCTGGAGGTCGTGGAGGATATTCCGGAGGTGTTGGAGGAGTCTCTGGAGGTCTTGGAGGAGTCTCTGGAGGTCTTGTAGGAATCTCTGGAGGTCGTGGAGGATACTCTGCAGGTCTTGGAGGAATATCTGGAGGTCATGGAGGAATCTCTGTAGGTCATAGAGGAATCAATGTAGGTCATGGAGGAATCTCAGGTTCTTATGGAAAGTAAATTATTATCTAGACCTTTTCTCAACTATCAGCATAATTTATTCTCAAAGAATATTATTGTTAAGTTCAAAGTAATGTCATTTATTTGTCCTGTGTTTATATAAAAAAAAGAGTTGGCAAATTACTAGACATAAACATTATCTTACATTTTATATTACTAATCTAGAAATAAAAGAATTGGACAACTGTCGAGTCTTTATGGAAACCCACACCATTATGGAAAAAAATAAACAATTTGTATATTTGCAAATTATGCCTATGTATCTCGGGATAATTAAGAAACGTATAAATGCATGATTATTTCTGACAGAGGATTTGAACTAATGAACTGTTATCAAATCTTCGTTAACTATTTTAATTAGCCTGTATATTTCATTTTAAAAGTAAACAAGTAAAAAAATGCTCCCAAGTATCTTCGACGCAATCGAGTTTTCTGTACAGCCGCTACAGCGTATAATCAAGGCCACAGAAAATAGTTCTATCTTTCGGTGGTCTCGTTATACCTGTATGAGCCGCGGCCCGTGAAACTTTAACCACGGCACGGTGGTGGCCTATCGTATAACGTTGCCAGAAGCATGGTTATGGCTAGTTATAACCTTAAATAAAATAAAAACTACTGAGGCTAGAGGGTTGCAGTTTGGTATGTTTGATGATTGGAGGGTGGAAGATCAACATACCAATTTGCTGCCCTGTAGCCTCAGTAGTTTTTAAGATACCAGGGCGGAACGAATAAATTGCGAACGGAGAGACAAAGCCGGCGCAATAGGTTTCTTTTCAGAAAACTTAAAAGCAATGAAACGTGGACGTTTTAATCTCCCCCCCCCCAAAAAAAAGAAAAAGAACCATGAAAACAGAATCAAGGGCCACAAGAATAGATTCTAAATTCTAAATTCCATGTAGATTATATAGTACAGTAGTATACAGAATAGGAAATCTTGAATTTATCAAAAGTTTCCTTTCCATTTCAAATGCAAAAGGAAGTCGATGTTCGCAAGCACTGAATTTATATAATTATTTTCACTGATGAAAGCCTAAGATACCCTCAATGAGAAACAGGTGAATTTTTCTTCCATAATTACCAACTTTAATTTTTAAAGACTTAGATTAGCCTAGTTTTTCGAAGCATTAAAGATCAAAAACGCTAGTAACGTTCTTATAAAGAACATGTTTTCTATAGCGGTCGATGCATTAAGAGGTCATGCGTTGAAATGATAAAAATTTAGAGCTTTAATAAGGAACGTGCTTTCGTCTCGCCTGAGTTCGGTTTCACTGTTATCAATACAAATGATACAAATGAAAAAAATAAGTTGGCTTAAAAATTTACGTAACTATCATTGTGCCAAAAAACATTCACATCTCTTCGGTGTGATGTACTAGAGCTTTGAAATGACCAATTGTATAAGGAAATTATAAAAAAAAGAACTTATAATATTATAGTTGCTGTAACTAGCTAACCTAAATCAATAAAGGCCTTCAGTTTATTACCTTCTTCTCTAAGCAATGAAGAGGCTGAAGAATGGAAAGACCCAAAATTGTGACAGGATTGCACGCGAGATCCCTCAGTATGGTGGTGAAAACAGGAGTGATTGAATGATCAGTATGTGTAAGGTATGTCTATGTGAGGGAACAATTTTTTTTGTATAGAAGTAAATGTATACATTACAGAGTCACATCATACCTTGTATACGAGGAACGAGTGTGGAGGATTTAGGCCAAGGAAGTAAAACAGATGATGGAAAGACCATTATGGATAGAACAGGATGGAGGATGTGTAAATCAGGTAGCCTACCCAGCATCTAATCGTTTTCGCAAAATACGGAAAATGTTAAAGATGTATGGTGTGGAAGAAAAACTATTGAGAGTATGTATATGTGTATACACACACACACACACACACACCCACACACACATACACACATATATATATATATATATATATATATATATATATATATATATATATATATATATATATATATATATATATATATATATATATATATATATATATATGTATATATTCTGTATATCTATCTATCTATCTATCCATATATATGTATGTACATATATATATATATATATATATATATATATATATATATATATATATATATATATATATATATATATATAAACTAAATAATTGGTGAGATATGAATTTGGGAAATTGACTGGTTTGGTTTAAGCTTAAGTCACCCACCAGGGTGTGCTTGTTCTATCTTTAACGGTTTTCTTACATTAGGGTTGGGTGGGTCGTGCGTTCATGCGGGTTAAATATTTTATAACACGGAATTTGGTGAAGAAATCCACAATAATGTCAGTGTGCATATATAATAAAATATATATAAAACGAGAGCTTTGACGACCTGCTCGATTCTCCTCAATCTGACTTGAACAGAGAAGGCACCATAGAAGTATAAAGTTAAAAATAAATAAATAAAAGTAAAAAAAAAAAGTGTTACTGCCAGAAGAACACCGGTCATGATTTGAACACACCCAATTCTGTAGGTCAGATAATTCCATGAAATTACCACCGATTTCATTCTGTCAACAACGCTTTTTAACTTGATTTGTTTTTACTTTTTACTTCGATTGTATATTACTGGTATACAGAGACTGAGAAGGAAAAATTAGTCGGTTCTCGAAAGCTTTCATTTTATGTATATTATATATATATTTTTAAAACATAACATATTCAACATTTTAGCGACTCGTGCGTTTATGAGATTTTTTTTTATAAATACGGAATATTCTATATACATGGGGTTATTTGTCATTCAGCAATTAAAATATGGAATTTGGTGTGGCACGTTTTTTTTTTTTTTTTCTCAGGAACATCATTGTAGGACGAAAGGAACTGATATTTGAATTTCTTTCTATCTTTAAATCTTCAGCTCAAAATATTTACGGACAGACTTAACAGGTTGCAAGCCCAAGAGGCCTACAAATCGATATCAGCCAGCAGAGATAGACAAGTTATGGGAGAAGGTGATTATTAAAAAAAAATTATGAGAGAATGGCAAATAAAATCTTTACAACTAAATCCAGGAGACGCTAGGAGAAAGCAGGAATAAAATTGCTCCTTACTTAAGCAATTAAATTTCAGAAGAGTCCGCAACAGCTCAAGGTAAACTATTCCACATTTTAGTTGTAGCCAAGATAAAACTCTTAGCAAACTGAGCATAATTAAACTTGACACTGCAAAACGACACACTGTTTGCAGCAGGGCTCTGCCTGTGTTGCAAGCAAAAGCAATTAGGTCAGGTAAGGAAGGGTGCACAGGATGTTAGTTTATGGAACAAACATAATAAACTGTCTTAATGTCTATGCCACAAGTCAACATTAAGAGTTGACAAAATAAACCCGTCTGATGACATAATTCTATCCCAACATCTGAGATGAGAGTCAGCACCCGAAGCATATAGGACGACACCGATAGCTTATTTTTTTTTTATTTAGTTTTATTTGTTATTTATTGCTTCTTCATTTCATTTTACTTTATACTGGTTGCTTTTGAAATTGGTTTTCCGGATTAAGCTCTTATCCCTATGTGGGGTCTAGGGCATACTAGATTCTCCTTTTCCAATTTGGGTTGTTTTTACTATATATATATATATATATATATATATATATATATATATATATATATATATATATATATATATATATATATATATATATATATACACACACACATATACATTTTACACACACACACATATATATATATATATATATATATATATATATATATATATATATATATGTGTGTGTGTGTGTGTGTGTGTGTGTGTGTATGTATGTATGTATGTATACATATATATATCCATTTATGTACTGTACTGTATATATATTTTTTCTATGAAATAGTCTAGTAGTTTGTTTACACAGCATTTTTTCCTACTGGAAAGCCCACCATGAATTTTATTCTATGTTAAAGTCTGAAGATGAATAGGAATAATAAATGTCAATAATATATTACTAACATTTATCATGTATTTTCTATGCAATCAAAATTATTCTCAATGCTGGGTGTAAATTAAAAAAAAAATCTTTTAAAATTGTAATGTTCCAAATATATGAATGATAGTAAAAGAAAATACGGATAATTGGTCAATTCCTATTGAGTGAAAATTTGCCCAAATAGCACAAAATTAGTTAATTAGTTAATACCTATGGAATCAACTATTCAAATATCTTATTCAAAAATATCTCACGTAACTGACACCAAAGGAAGGAAATTTAATGTTCCCTTCGATACCTCCTCAAGTGAGAAAATAATGGCCTTGTGGCTACGATCTATAAAAGACGCAGTAAAAAGTCTTTTCCTCAGATTCAGTGATCACTCTCATTCAGCATGGTGGGTAGTAATCTGTCTCTGTATCTCTTTCTGTCTCCCTCTTGCTACTGTATGCGGCAACTCCTAAGCTTATCACACACATGCTCACATATATGAATTTTTATCACATCACCGTGATGTTTTTTATATTCACAAATATTGACCTACAAATGTCGTTTAATATTCAATTTGGTCTGCCGCGGAAATATACAGAAAGGGAATTGTAATTGACAACAGGTACGTCACCTGGCACATTTGATCCATTGATAACAACTACCTCAGACTCTAGTGGCTTTCAAGAGAGGTATTATATTTTAGTGACTCTGCCGTACATATGCCCATCGAGTGCAGATATTTAGTTGGCATCATGAAAAGCTACGGGTTTCAAATGTATTAATCGGCTGTCATGGTGGGGGTGGGTTGATACCGAGACTGAGTACAAGTACCCGTAATCGGCAGACAAATGTACTGCAAAAGTCGGTATCAACGTATACCACTCTTGACAGCAGAAGTCGCAGGCAGTTGCAGTCGGTGAATCGAATCAGTCAGGTGACGAAAACTGCTTGTCGGTTATAATTCCCTTTCGGTATTATTTCAGAGGAAGAGCGAAGTGGATATTAACGACATATACGTATGTATGTATATATATATATGTATGTAAGTATGTATGTACGTATGTATGTATGTATGTATGTATGTATGTATATGTGATAACTTCATTACACCTAAATAAGGATCCAAAGGATTACGAACCACCCATTTAATCATATTTTGCTCTTCTTTGTTTCATCAATACAACCCTTAAACTCTACACTCCATTCACAATCTGTTATTTTATTATTTCTCAGTTTTGCCCCGTAGATCTGACGTTATAGGCTGTACTTGTTTTAAGTTTTCGTATCACAAATTCATTAATAACATACCACTTCTTTTTTTCATACCCACTTTTGCAATATACCAGTCACCTTCTAGTCTACTAATTCCGACACGCTTTACTATCGACATGAAAACATTTCGTTACTATTTCATAATTAAACTAACCACCAGAAAACATCAGTACTTTTACATTATTTCTCAGTCCATTCTATCCCCTAATTGCGTAAAGGAAACATTAATGTCCGTGGAGTTTCCTTCTTAAATGGAATGACGATGACGAACTCTTATGTGGAAAAATTATATAGCCTCTTTCCTTACAGGTGTTTGCTGAATGTTTCCTTGGCAACTTTTCAAAGATTGTATTTGCTTGTGAAGTTAGCTAATGTGATATATATCTAATTATATGTTGTAAATAAGGTGTCGTAAAAATATATGGATAATGAATTGGCTATTTCATTGCAGGCATTCTTGAAATTCGTCCTCACATTGTCCCTTGTGGCTTCCTGTGTCTTTGCTGAGGGAGGCTATGGAGGACATGGAGTTTCCCTCGGGGGACATGGAGGATCCTTCGGAGGTCATGGAGGTTCAGTGGTTGTGAGTCATGGAGGTTCCCTGGGAGGTGGGTATAGTTCTGGTGTCCTTGGAGGTTCCTTCGGAGGACCTAGAGTGCATGGAGGTTCCTTCGTAGGACATGGAGGCTCATCTGGAGTCGGTTATGGAGGCTATGGGAGAAGCTCTGCCACCGGTTTCAATGTATTCAATCTGGGACATACCGGATCCTTGGGAGGTAGATACGGAGGTCATGGTGGAGTCTCTGGAGGTGTTGTAGGAATCTCTGGAGGTCGTGGAGGATATTCCGGAGGTCTTGGAGGAATCTCTGGAGGTGTTGTAGGAATCTCTGGAGGTCGTGGAGGATATTCCGGAGGTCTTGGAGGAATCTCTGGAGGCCTTGTAGGAATCTCTGGAGGTCGTGGAGGATATTCCGGAGGTCTTGGAGGAATATCTGGAGTTCGTGGAGGTCTTTCTGGTGGGCTTGGAGGAATTTCTGTAGGTCATGGAGGAATCTCAGGTTCTTATGGAAAGTAAATGATTATCTAGATCTTTTCCCAACTGTCAACATAACTTATTTTCAAAGAATATTATTGTTAAGTTCAAAGTAATGTCATTTATTTGTCCTGTTTTTAAAAAAAAAAATGGTAGACAAATTTCTAGACATAAACATTGTCTTACATTTCATATTACCAATTTAGAAATAAAAGAATTGGACAGCTGTCGAGTCTTTATGGAAATCCACATCATTCTAGAAATAAAAATATACAATATATATTATGTATATTTGGAGATTATGACTTTGTATCTCCAGATAACAAAGAAACGCATAAATGCATGATTATTTCTGACAGAGGATTTGAACTAATGAACTGTTATCAAATCTTCGTTAACTATTTTAATTAGCCTGTATATTTCATTTTAAAAGCAAACAAGCAAAAAATGCGCCCAAGTTTCTTCGGCGCAATCGAGTTTTCTGTACAGCCACTACACCGTATAATCAAGGCCACAGATGATAGATCTAACTTTCGGAGGTCTCGGTATAACTGTATGAGCCACTGCCCATGAAACTTTAACCACGGCCCGGTGGTGGCCTATCGTATATCGTTGCCAGAAACACGATTATGGCTAACTTTAACCTTAAATAAAATAACAACTACTGAGGCCAGAGGGATGCAATTTGCTATGTTTGACGATTGGAGAGTGGAAGATAACATATCAATTTGCTTCCCTCTAGCCTCAGTACGGTAGTTTTTAAGACACGAGGGCGGACCGAATAAATTGTGAACGGACAGATAAAGCCGGCGCAATAATTTTCTTTTCAGAAAACTGAAAAAAGCAATGAAACGAGGATGTTGTAGTCTCAGAAAAAAATGACCAATGAGAAACAGAATCAAGAGTCACAAGAATAGATTGTATATTCTAAATCCATATATGTAGTAGAATACAGGAATAATATCATTAAGAAATCTTGAATTTGTCAAAAGTTTCTTTTCCATTTGAAATACAAAAGGAAGTCGATGTTCACAAGCACTGAATTTAAAGAATTTTTTTCGCTGATGAAAGTCTAAGATACCCTCGATGAGAAACAGGTGAATTTTTCTTCCATAATTACCAACTTAAATTTTTAAAAACTTAGATTAACCTTATTTTTCGTAGCATTAAGGATAAAAAACACGAGTAACGTTGATGTAAATAAACGTTTTCTATAACAGTCAGTCCATTAAGAGGTCATGCGCTGAAATGATAAAAATTTAGAGTTTTAATAAAGTACGTGCTTTCGTCTCGCCTGAGTTCAGTTTCAGCGTTACCAATACAAATGATACAAATGGAAAATGTCAGTTGGCTTAAAAATTTACGTAACTATCATTGTGCCAAAATACATTTCCATCTCTTCGGTGTGATGTACTGGAGCTTTGAACTGACCTATTTTATAAGAGAAATTATAAAAAAATAATTTTGATATTATGGTTGCTGTAAATAGCTAACCTCAGTCAACAAAGGCCTTCAGTTTTTTATCTTTTTCTCTATGCAATGAAGAGGCTGAAGAATGGAAAGACCCAAATTTTGACAGGATTACACGCGGGATGCTTCAGTATGGGGTTGAAAACAGAACTGATTGAATGACCACTACGTATAAGGTATGTCTATGAGAAGGAACAACTTTTTGTATCGGGGTAAATGTATGCATTACAGAGTCACATCATACCTTGTATACGAGGAACGAGTATGGTAGGATTTAGACCAAGGAAGTATAACAGATGATGGAAAGGCCATTATGGAAGGAACAGGATGGAGGATGTGTAAATCAAGTAACCTACTCAGTGTCGAATAGTTTTCTCAAAATACGGAAAATGTTCAAGACGTATGGTGTGGAGGAAAATCTATTGAGAGTATGTATGTATGTATGTATGTATGTATGTATGTATGTATGTGTGTGTATATATACATATATATATATATATATATACATATATATATATATATATATATATATATATATATATATATATATATATATATATATATATATATATATATATATATATATATATATATATATATATATATATGTATATATTCTGTATATCTACATATCTATCATATCTATCTATATATATACTGTATATATATATATATATATATATATATATATATATATATATATATATATATATATATATATATATATGTATATATTCTGTATATCTACATATCTATATATCTATCTATCTATCTATATATATACTGTATATATATATATATATATATATATATATATATATATATATATATATATATATATATATATATATATATATATATATATATAGAAACTAAAGAATTCAGTGAGATATGAATCTGGGAAGCTGACTGGTTTGGTTTAGTCACCCACCAGGGTGTGCTTGTTCTATCTTTACGGTTTTCTCACATCATAATGGATAAAGATATGCAAGAAGACAGGGTTGGGTGGGTCGTGCGTTCATGCGGGTTAAATATTTTATAATACGGAATTTGGTGAAGACATCCACAAAAATGTCAGTGTGCATATATAATAAAAATATATATAAAACGAGAGCTTTCGACAACCTGTTCGATTCTCCTCAATCTGACTTGAACAGAGAAGGTACCATCGAAGTATAAAGTTAAAAAATAAGAAAATAAAAGTAAAAAAAAAAAAAGTGTCACTGACAGAACACCGGTCATGATTTGAACACACCCAATTCTGTAGGTCAGATAATTCCATGAAATTACGACCGATTTCATTCAACAACACTTCTTAACTTGATTTTTTTTTTTTTTACTTTTTACTTAGATGGTGCATTACTGTTCTAGTGAGATTGAGAAGGAAAATCTAGTAGGTTCTCGAAAGCTTTAATTTTATGTATATGTTTAAATCATTAACATTGACATTTTTGTGGATCTCTTCACCACTTTAGCGACTCGTGTGATTATGAGATTTTTATAAATGCTGAATTTTCTATGGTCATGGGGTCATCGACGATTCAGCAATTAAGATATGGAATTTACCCTGCCAGATTTTTTTTTCATCAAGAACATTGTAGGACGAAATGAACTGATATTTGAATGTATTTCTCTCTTTCTTTCTTTCTTTCTTTCTTTCTTTAATTCTTCAGCTCAAAATCTTTACGGACGGAATCAACAGCCTGCAAGCCCAAGAGTGCTACAAATAGATATCAGCCAGCAGAGAGAGGAAGATATGGGAGGTGATTATTAAAAAAAAATATGAGGGAATGGAAAATAAAATCTTTACAACTAAATTCATGAGACGACAGGAGAAAGCAGGAATAAAACTGATCCTTACTTTAAGCAATCAAATATCAGAAGAGTTCACAACAGCACAAGGTAAACTATTCCACATTCTAGTTGTAGCCAAGATAAAACTCTTAGCAAACTGAGCAGAATTAAACTTGATACTGGAAAACGACACACTGTTTGCAGCAGGGTTCTGCCTGGTGTTGCAAGCAAAAGAAGTTAGGTCAGATGAAGAAAAGTGCACAGGATGTTAGTTGTTGTAGCACATATTATGGAACAAACATAATAAAACTGACTTAACGTCCATGCCACAGTCAGCATCAGGAGTTGACAAATTAAATTCGACTGATCAAATAACTCTATCTAAACATCTGAGATGAGAGTCAATACAAGACGACACCGATAGCTGATTGCTTTTGAAGCTGTTTTTCCTGCTTGAGCTATTATCCCTATATGGGGTCTAGGGTTTGCTATATTTTCCTTTTCCAATTTGGCCCTTTTTACTATATATATATATATATATATATATATATATATATATATATATATATATATATATATATATATATATATATATATATATATATATATATATATATATATATATGTATGATATATATATATATATATATATATATATATATATATATATATATATATATATATATATATATATATATATATATATATATATATATATATATATATATATATATATATATGCCTGTGTGTGTATGCATGAATGTATGTATGTATATATACATATATAGTATATGTATACATAAAATGTATATATCTATATGTATATATATATATATATGTATGTATGTATGTTTTTTCTATGAAATAGTCTAGTAGTTTTGCCGGGCCACGGAAAAATTTTTATTTTGTATAATGCTCACGAGTTCACGCTTGGAAGCAATCTTCAGTTCCCAGTATTATACTGTTTTTTTTTTTTCATACTGGAAACTCCACCATGATTGTTGTTCTATATTAAAGTCTGAAGGTGAATAGGAATAATAAATGTCAATAATATATTACTAACATTTATCATGTGTTGTCTATGCAATCAAAATTATTCTCAATGTTGGGTGGAAATTTTTAAAAGAATCTTTTGAAATTGTAATGTTCCAAATATATGGATTATGGTAAAAGAAAATACGAATAATTAGTCAATTCCTGTTGTGTGAAAATTTGCCCATATAGCACAAAATTTAGTTAATTAATATTTATGGAATTATATATTAACAATGATTAATTAAAATTTTTCACCATTTACATAATACTCTTGACCATGACCGCCTATAACTATTTAAATATCTTATTCTAAAAATATCTCACGTAACTGACGCCAGAGGAAAGAAATTTAATGTCCCTTTCGATTCCTCCTCAAGTGAGAAAATAATGGAAAATAATGGCCTTGTGGCTATGAACTATAAAAGGCGCAGTAAAATGTCTTTTTCTCAGATTCAGTGATCACTCTCATTCACTATGGTAGGTGGCGATCTATCTCTCTATCTCTGTCTCTCTCCCTCTTGCTACTGTATGCTGGAACTCCTAATCTTATCACACACATACCCACATATGTGAATTTTTATCATATCACCGTGATGTTTTTATGTTCACAAATATTGAGCTACAAGTGTCTTTTAATATTCAATTTGGTCTGCCGCTGAAATATACAGAAAGGGAATTGTAATTGACAACAGGTACGTCACCTGGCACATTTGATCCATTAAAAGCTACCTCAGACTCTATTGGCTTTCAAGAGAGGTATTATATTTTAGTGACTCTGCCGTACATATGCCCATCGAGTGAAGATACTTAGTTGGCATCATGAAATGCTACGTGTTTCAAATGTACTAATCGGCTATCATGGTGGGGGTGGGTTGATGCCGAGACTGAGTACAAGTACCCGCAATCGACAGACAAATGTATTGCAGAGTCGGTATTACCTTATACCTCTCTTGACAGCCGAATGGTAAGAGTAATCATCGCTGAAGTCACCGGTAGTTGCAGTCGGTGTTTCGAATCCGCCAGGTGACGAAAACTGTTTGTCGGTTATAATTCCCTTTCGGTATTATTTCAGGGGAAAAGCGAATTGGATATTAAACGACACACACACAGACACACACACACACACACACAGAACACACACACACACACAGACACACACACACACACACACACACACACATATATATATATATATATATATATATATATATATATATATATATATATATATATATATATATATATATATGATAACTTCATACACCTAAATATGACTCCTAAAGATTACGAACAACCCATTTAATCATAATTTGGTCTTCTCTGTTTCATCAATTCAACTCTTAAACTCTACACTCCATTCACAGTCTGTTATTTTATTTACTCCTCAGTTTTGCCCCGTATATCTGAAGTTATCTGCTGTCTTGTTTTGAGTTTTTCCATCACACTTTCTTAAATAATATGCCACTTCTTTTTCTCATACCCACTTGTGCAATAAACCAGTCGCCTTCCAGTCTACTAATTCCGATACAATTTACTATCGATTTAAAAACATTTCGTTACTACTTATTAATTAAATTAACCACCAGAAAGCATCAGCACTTTTGCATTGCTTCTCCGTCCATTCCATCCCCTAATTGCGTGAAAGAAACATTAATATCAGCGTGGAGTTTCCTCCTTAGTTTAAATGACGATGATGAACTCTTATGTGGAAAACTTGTGGACTCTCTGCTTCCTTTATAGTTGCTTGCTGTAAGTTTCATTATCAGCTTTTCAAAGATTGTATTTGTTGCTAAAGTTAGCAAATGTGATGTATATCTAATTATAAATAAGTAAGTATATCTTAGTTTAACCAGACCACTGAGCTGGTTAACAGCTCTCCTAGGGCTGGCCAATATAAGGATAATCAACTGGTTATTTCTATTACAGGCATTCTTGAAGTTCGCTTTCACTTTGGCCCTTGTGGCTTCCTGTGTCTTTGCTGAGGGAGGCTATGGAGGACATGGAGTTTCCCTCGGGGGACATGGAGGTTCCTTCGGAGGTCATGGAGGTTCAGTGGTTGTGAGTCATGGAGGCTCCCTGGGAGGTGGGTATGGTTCTGGTGACCTTGGAGGTTCCTTCGGAGGACCTGGAGTGCACGGAGGTTCTTTCGTAGGGCATGGAGGCAGATATGGAGGCCATGGGAAAAGCTCTGCCACCGGTTTCAGTGTATTCAACTTGGGACATGCTGGATCCTTGGGAGGTGGATACGGAGGTCACGGTGGAGTCTCTGGGAGTCTTGGAGGAATCTCTGGAGGTCTTGGAGGAATCTCTGGAGGTCATGGAGGAATCTCCGGAGGTCTTGGAGGAATCTCTGGAGGTCGTGTAGGATACTCCGGAGGTCTTGGAGGAATCTCTGCAGGTCATGGAGGTTTTGCTGACGGGCATGGAGGATTATCTGTAGGCCATGGGGTAATCTCTGGAGGTCATGGAGGTATCTCAGGCACCTATGGAAAATAAATAATTATCTAGGCCCTTCCCAGCTATCAACATAATTTATTTTCATAGAATATTATTGTAACGTTCAAAATAATGTCTTTTATGTGTCCTGTTTTTATAAAAAAATATAGTTGACAAATTGTTAGACAAATATTGTCTTACATTTCATATTACAGATTTAGGAATAAAAAAGAATTAGACGGCTGTCGAGTTTTCATGAAAACCTACACCAGTTACAGAAAAAAATGCACAATAGATGTTACCTGGAAATTATAACTTTGTATTTCCAGATAATTAATAAACGAATCAATGCAGTTTTATTTCTAACAGATGTTTTAGATGGTTTACATTAAGCTGTCAGGCTATGGGAATTATGTCAATTTTTATATTAGCGTGGGTGGTGGGTTAATGTGGCTTTTCTTAGCAACCTTCACTTCAGGGTGTAACGTCCCTGCCTATATGAGTTAGGGCAGAAGAGACTCTTTAGCCTCTACAGGCAGCTCTGCTAGGAGAAGGACACTCCAAAATCAAACCATCGGGTAGAAAGGACCCTTTGGCCCTGATAGGCAACCCTTCTAAGAGATGGTTACTCTGAATATAAACCTTGTTCTCCAACCTTGGACTGTACCGTAGCCATTGTAACGTGGCCTTCCAAGGTCTTGGGTTTGAGTTCTCTTATCTGAGGGTACAATCAGGCATTTATCCTCTATTTTGTTCACTTTTCTGTTTTTTTGAAAAGTGTGTAGGACAGGCTGATGAGAAACCAAAAGTTGCTTGGTAGAATTTCAGGAAAGTGCCTTTGTCTTTACCTCATCTTTTCCTTCTGAGTGTTTTATTATTTTTAAATCCATCCTGACTGTCCCCCCTCAGTTGTTGTGGCAAACCTGGCAGATCTCTTAATTGCCTTACAAGGTGCGCCGGCCTCACCTTGTTGACCAGTTGCTTCTGCTGATTTTTTAAATGACATATAGTGATGTTTATATATACTTTTAACAGAATTTTTATAAATAATGCAAATAATGTTGTTATTGATGGTATTGTTGTTTATTGTTCTGCTGAATTTTACAATGTTACTGTCGTTGTGAGCCTTTTTACTAGTTTTTCTACTGATTTAATTCTATATCTTTTGGGAGACATTGAGCTGGACCCTGGGCCAGTTACTCATTACTGTAAGAGAAATTGCAAAGTACTTTAATCAAATATTCGAGACTTAAGGTCAAATTTTCTTGATCTACAGAGTTGTGCCCATAACTATGATCTGATGTTTTTATCTGAGACTCTTTTAAGTGGTAACAAGTCAAGGTTGAGTTTTTAATCCCGGGGTTTGATGGCCCTGATTTTATTTATTGTCGCAACATTCCACATGCGCAAGGTATGGCTGTATACACCAAGTCTAGACGACCTATTTATCGTCAGAAAAATTTTGAGTGCAGTTGCCATGAAGTTTTTTGTTTTAAAACTTTCAGCAAGTGTGTACGCATTTGCTGTTTACCACAATCCAAATATCGACGATTCTATGTGACTGTCTCTTGGATAGGATTAGTATGGCTCAGTCTCGGGATTCAAAAGCTTCATCCGTTATTTGGGGAGACTGTAATGCAAAGCACAGCGAGTGGCTAAATTCAAATTCCACGGATCACCATGGTCGGTCTGCTCTTGAGTTCTGTGTATCTTCCGATTCTGTCTAGCTTATTGAGGAACCCACGCTTACTTCTGATAATAGTTTAGGCCTCATATTCATGGATGTTCCAGCCATTGTCAAGTGCAAGGTCTGTGAATATATAGCCTTTCTGATCATTGCGTCATTGAGATGAACACCTGTCAATCATTTTATTCCTAATGCCACTGTTAGAAAAAAGTCTGGCTGAAATCTAGAGCCAATTGGGATCGCATTATTGAAGCATTCAGGCACTTTATACTTCAGATGCTATATTAGAGCCTGATCTCAAGACGAAGTTAAATGAAACGCTAATGGTTATTTTAATGAGGTATACCCCTAGAAAGGCCTTCAAATTCAGGACAAGTTACCAGGCATGGTTTGTTGATACACGTAGGTGAGCTTACCATGACAAACAGACCAAATTCAACACAAGAAGACGAAATCTTTCAAATGAAAATTACACTATTTTTGTTGAGTCTCGCCGTGCTGCGAATAGAGCTTACCATACAGCTGAGAGAAACTACAATAATTCCTTGAAGAAGAAACTTGAAGGAATTACTCAGCCTCATCTGTGGTGGACCAAACTGGCATCGTCTATCTTTGGGTTAGGCTCACCTTTCATTCCACCACTACTAACAGATGATGGTAGAATTGTTACTGGCCCTAGGGAAAAGGCTGAACTGCTTCATCGAACCTTTGAAGCCAGGCAAGCAGATGAGTATGTCCCTCTCCCAGATAACTGTCATCCTGAGTCTATTTTTACAAAATTTGCATTTTGCTCTAGGGATGTTAAGAGAATTCTGGGTAATCTTGATAGCTGGGGTGGAGAAGATCCTGGTGGCTTCTTTTTTTTAAAGCTTCTATTTTGTTGTCTCCCAAGATAAGTAGATTCTATAGATTTTTGCCAATGTTGTATCTTTGCAGATGAGCGCAAGCTTAGTAATACAGTGCCTGTTCCAAAGAGTAGCATATCTGCAGACTGCTGTAACTACAGGCCAATTTCTAGTCTCCCTGTGCTCTCCAAGGTTGTTGAAAAACTTATTTTTAAGCCATTATATAAGTATGTGGAATCTAAAGGATTGTTAGCTGATAGCCAATATGTATACAGAAAGGAGTTAGGGACCTGCGATGCTCTTTTAGACTGAACATGCCATTTGCAAGAGAACCTTGATAAGGGTTTTGAGTGTAGAGTAATTCAAATTGATTTTAGTGCTGCTTTTGATTTAGTAAATCATAAGGCACTTATTAATAAACTTCAGAATCTTGGAGTGGGTGGATATGTGTTAGGACTACTTCAAGACTTCCTTGCAGGTAGGCAGCAGTGAGTTGCTGCTGATGGGATCTTTAGTGTACCAAAACATATTGTGTGTGGAGTTCCACAGGGCAGTGTTCTTGGTCCGCTATTTTTGGTGTATACAAGCGATATGGATGTTGGCCTGGAAAACAAGATTGTTCAGTATGCCGACGATGCAATTTGTAGGTGTAGTAAAGTCTCCACTTATGAGAAATGAAGTTGCCCTCAGCCCCAATCGGGACATGGACCGGATCATTGATTGGTGTAGTCGGTGGGGTATGAGCCTGAACTCCAGTAAACCAAAAACACCATTGATTAGCAGATTTCGTACACATTTTCCACCCCATCCTCCCCTTCAGGTGGATGGGACTTTGCTGAATAATTCTGAAGCTTTAACAATTCTAGTAGAAACTTTTGACTTACATCTTACTTTTGAGAAACATCTAATGAAAGTTTCAGCAAATGCTGCACGAAAGATAAGTGTTGTTTTATTAGAATATTGTTCTCCGGTGTGGATGTCTGCTTCTGCCAGAGATTTATCTCTCTTAGACAGAGTTGTTAGTGGTGGTAGGTTTCTGTTTCCTAATATCAGCAGTTATGACTTGAACCATCGACGGGTGGTGTCTTGTTTGTCCCTTTTTCATAAGTTGTACGTTAATAGAGATCTTTCATATTCTCAACTGAACCGTGATGCCCCTTTCCTGCCGAGAGCAACCACATTCGCTGAACAGCAGCACTAATATGCAGTAAATGTGCCTCGCTGTCGAACTTCTCAGTTCCAGAGGTCCTTTATTCCTCACACCGTTGGACTGTCGAACAGTCTCCCTGAGGATGTCTTGCAATTGGAACTTCGAAAGTTCATGCAAAGATGCACTGCATTACTACCCTAATGCTATTCTCCCCGTTTTTTAATCCAATTTTATCTATTTATTAATTTATTATTCCTTTTTAGTGAGATCTCTTCTTTCTGTATTTCCCTTTACCTCCTCTTACTTCCTAATGAGCATCATATTCTTTGGAAGCTTGAATTTCAAGTCAATGGCCAATGTGGGCTGGTTCCATATGAATAGGGTTCATTCTTCTGAATAATAATAATAATAATAATAATAAATAATAATAATAATAATAATAATAATAATAATAATAATAATAATAATAATTGTTTTATAGATAGAATAATTAAAAACATAGATCTTTTCATTTCAGAAATGATAAACAAATGGAAATAAAGCCAGCAGCCACAAGAATTAATTCCCTGTATGTATTAATATAGAAGAATAAAAATCATTGGAAGATACTGAGTTTATCAAAAGTTACTTTTCCATTTGAAATGCAAAAGGACGTCAGTGTTCATAAGTACTGAATACTTGGGATTCTTTTCGTTGTTGAAAAACTACGATATCCCAGATGAAGAACTGGTATATTTTTCTTCCATAATGGGATAGATAGAGCGATGATTTACTTTATATCCTATCCTGAGACATTTGAATAAGTTGGAATAAATTGTTTTAAAAACCCAGATTAACCAAGAGTTTCGTGATTCTGAGCAATGAAAATGCTAATAACATTGAAGAATTCGTAAATAAGATACCTCTTGAGACCAAAGTCATCAGCCAATAAAATAATAGATAATGAATCCAGCTGGACAGAAGGTATTAACGACATTAAAATGTGACAGTATTAATTTTGTTCCGTATCATGAATGTATATTTCGATAACAAACTCCCCGACCTACGCTGTTTTCTTAGAACTCGTAAAATCAGGTCAGCGATGAATCTGGAGTTAATACGACGAATTACGAGCGTTTTACGGAAAACTGCAAGTCGGCGGACATGCGAGAGAATATCTATTCACTACGTCGAATACAATTTCGTAAGCGCGGTTGTTATCCAAATCGCTGCTATTCTTGTCTCCTGTTTATAGCTTTGTTCCCAGGTCGTTACTTCTATTTATATGAGGCATCATCTGTAAAATGATGATCAAGGTCCAGTGATTTAACTGACGCTCAAGAAGCTTCCAACGTTCAGTCTAAGTTTTGTAAGATGTAAAGAAACATCTCTTCTATAGCGCCCAATGCCTTATGAGGCCGTGCGTTGAAATGATCAAAATTTGGAGCTTTAATAAGGTACCTACTTTCGTCTCACCTGCATTTGATTTCACAGCTAGCTTAACAAATTACGCATATATCCCAATGTCAAATAAAAACTTTCTTCTCTGATTCCTGGTATAATGAAACTTGGAAATGGTTACTTTTGTAATAAGTCATGGGAAATTAAATTTTGATATTATTGATGGCATAAATAGCTAACCAAAATTAACAAAGGGTTTCAGTTTATTAAATTCCTTTTCGTACAAGTAAGAGGTTGAAGAACTGAGGAGCCAAAAAGTTAATAATGGGAATACAAGAAAGATGCCTCAGTATTAGTGGTTAAAGTATGATTGGCTGACGAGCATGTGTAAGGTGTATCACTATTTTTAGTAAAGAGTTAAATATGGTAAGAGATTCTATAAGGACTGCAAGAACATAACATGCCCAGAATCCCAGAAAAGAGTGTGGAAAGATTTAGACTGAAAACGTAAAACCTATGATGGAATTATTAGTATGGAAAGAACAAGATGGGTTTAGACAAGGAACAGGATGTGTAAGTCACGTATTTATTATGTAATAGTTTCTGCAGAACGAAGCAAGTGTTGAGAATGTGTGGTGTGCAAGAAAATATTTAGAATATATTTTTTTTCTTTTATGAAAGTGAATAATTTCCTGAGATACGAAACTAGCAGATTGACTGGTTTAGTTTACACATAAGTCACAGAGAAAGTGTGTTTATGATGTCTCTGTGGTCTTTAAAAATCATTACGGAAAATGAATATAAAATTTAGGTCAAAGGCCAATCGCTGGGACCTATGAGGTCATTAAGCGCTGAATGGAAAATTGAGGATGAAAATGTTTAAATGTGTAACAGGAAGAAATTTCGCAGTTACACTATGAAACACTTATTTGGGGAGGGGGTGAGTGAGATGAAAGAAAGAATTTATGAACCGAAGTACAGAAAAGGAATGAAAGGGATTACAGCTATGGGCCGAAGGGACCCTGCAAAGAAACTAAAGTAATGCCTAGAGTGCACAGCGTAAGGTGCACTGAAGGCACTAACCCCTGAGGGGAATATAATTTTGGACGAGGCGATGTAAAGTAAACATTCAGGGTAGGATGAGCCTTCTGTTTATGGGAAATACATAGATAATAATAATGGAGTTTCTATGCGCGGAGGTCGTTCACGATTCAGCAAATAAAGTATATAATTGGTAGCGCCATATTTGCTTTTTCTCTGAAAATATTATTGTAGGAGGAAACGGTTGATCTTGGAATTCATGTACATGGGTGTTTTACAATAGTTGACTGGTTTTATCATATTTTCTTTCCTTTGATGTTTAACTAATTGTTTTTCTTTGTTATTTCTATTTTATTGCTTATTCATTGCTTTTGTACTTATTTCCTTAACTTGGCTGCTATCCTTATGGGGGCTCTATGGTTTGTTGTATTCTGCTTCTCGAATTAGGGTTACAGTTTGAACACACACACACATACACTATGTATACATATGTACATATCTATATCTATATATATACATATATATATATATATATATATATATATATATATATATATATATATATATATATATATATGAGTGTAATTTTGATAGCATAAATAAGTGGTAATAAATGTCAATAATATATTATTGACATATTTTCTGTTCACCTTCAGACTTTAATGTAAAATAATTTACATGACTGGGTTTCCAATAAGCAACATAATATTATAAATACAGGGAACTGAAGCTTCAAAGCCTGCAATCATAAACAATATACAAAACAAAAACTTGGTCTTATTCCGGAAAACTACTAGACGCTATCGTAGAGAATGTAGTTGTGAGGTCTGATTTTGAAGGTTACTTTGTATACACACACACATACACATCCACACACACACACGTATAAATATATATATATATATATATATATATATATATATATATATATATATATATATATATATATATATATATATATATATATATATATATATATATATATATATATATATATATATATATTTATACTGTGTGTGCGTGTGTGTGTGTGTGTGTGTGTGTGGGTGTGTGTATTATGTACAAAGTAACCTTTAAAATAAGACCTCACAGTTACATTCTCTATGATATACTCTAGTAGTTTCTCTGAACGAGACCAAATTTCTATTTTGTATATTGTTTATGATTGTAGTCGTTGAAGCTTCAGTTCCCCGTATTTATAATATTATGTTGCTTATTGGAAACTCAGTCATGTAAGTTATTTTACATTAAATTCTGAAGGTGAATTGAGATATGTAAGTAATATATTATTGACATTTATTACCAATTATTTATGAAATCAAAATATATGAATGACAGCAAATGACCTCTAAGAATAAGCTAATTCCTTTTGAGAGAAAATGCGACCAAATAGCGCACAGTGAGCTAATTAATTCATATCTATGGAACGAAATGTTAACTGTGACTCATCGAAATTTTTCACAAAATCCATTTGACCCAGATTGTACATAATTGCTGATATATCATATTCCAAAAATATCTCTCGGAACTGGCGCCAGAGGAAAGAAATTAGTGTTCCTTTCATTTCCTCCTCAAGTGAGGAACGGATGACCTCGAAGCTACAGATCTCGTTTTTTTCCTGAATGGAGGAAATACGAGAATATTCGATCTATAAAACGTGTAGTAAAAAGGCTTTTCCACACATTCGGTGATAACTCTCATTCAGAATGGTAGGTAGCAGTCTCTCTCTCTCTCTCTCTCTCTCTCTCTCTCTCTCTCTCGTGTTTTTGCATGCGGTAACCCTCAGTCATATTACAAACATACTTATAAATATCTCTCTTTTGTTTGTGCGGTAACCTCAGCTACTATATGACATATATATATATATATATATATATATATATAAATATACATATATATATATATATATATGTGTGTATATGTATATATATATATATATATATATATATATATATATATATATATATATATATATATATATATATATATATATATATATATATATATATATATATATATATATATATATATATATATATATATATACATTACCACAGGTGAAAAATAAGAAATAGGGTGTAGGTCTGACCGGTTTTCGACTTTATTTGGAAATAAAGTCGAAACCGGTCAGACCTACACCCTGTTTCTTATTTTTCACCTGTGGTAATGTGTGATAAATGAATCACGTAAAAAGTGATAATAATCATATATATATATATATATATATATATATATATATATATATATATATATATATATATATATATATATATATAATATTTATATGTGTCTTCACCGTAACCTATACACAACTTTCTTAAAAACCACGACGAAACCCTTTGAATATAATTTGCTGCTCACTGTATCGTCAGCAAACTTCAACAATATATTCCATTCACACCATATTATCGTATCCCACTGTTTTGCCAGCACAACTACTGTCCATTTTCTGACTTTTTTTTTCTATCACATTTTACATTAAAACGCAATTTTAGTTTTTTTTAATTCTAAAACATGCATCTCTTTCAATATAAAAATATTTCATTACCACTTTCTTATTAAATCCAGCACCAGAAAGAATCAGCAACTGTGCATTTCTTCTCCATCCATTCTATTTCCTAAAAAGGGAGAGGAGAATTAACGTCTGTTGAGTTGGTTCCTGAAGTGAAGAGACGATGATGAACCCTTGTGTGGCAAATTTCTGTAGCCTCTTTTTCTTTATAGACATTTGCTGATTGTTACAGCGACACACTCTTTGCGAAGATTGCATTTGTTATTGAAATTAGCTAATATCATACATATCAGCTGATAATGCTGTCAAGATTGTGCAGTAAACTATATGAATAATAAAACTGTTATTTCATTACAGGTATTCTTGAAGCTCGCTTTCTCTTTATTTCTTGTGGCTTCCTGTACCTTTGCTGACGGAGGATCCTTTGGAGGTCATGGAGGTTCAGTAGTTGTAGGCCATGAAGGATCCCTGGGAGGTGGGTTTGGTTCCCTCAGAGGACCTGGAGTGCATGGAGGTTTCTTTGGGGGACATGGCGGTTCTTCTGGAGGCGGATATGGAGGCCATGGCAGAAGTTCCACCACCGGTTTGAGTGTATTCATCCTGGGAGATACTGGCTCCTTGGGAGGTGTATACAGAGGTCAAGGAGGAATCTCTGAAGGTCATGGAGTAATCTCTAAAGGTTTCGGAGGATTTTCTGGAGGTCGTGGAGGTGTTTCTGGTGGCCATGGAGGACTTTCTGGAGGTCATGAAGGAATTTCCGGAGGTCATGGAGGAATCTCTGGAGGTCATGGAGGAATCCCTAAAGGTCACGGAGGATTGTCTGGAGGTCATGGAGGAATCTCTGGAGGTCATGGAGGATTGTCTGGAGGTCATGGAATAATCTCTAAAGGTCACGGAGGATTGTCTGGAGGTCATGGAGGTGTTGATGATGGCCATGGAGGATTGTCTGGAGGTCATGGAGGAATCTCTGGAGGTCATGGAGTAATCTCTAAAGGTCACAGAGGATTGACTGGAGGTCATGGAGGTGCTGCTGAGGGCCATGGAGGATTGTCTGTTGGTCATGGAGGAATCTCTGGAGGTCATGGAGTAATCTCTAAAGGTCATGGAGGATTGCCTGGAGGTCATGGAGGTGTTGCTGGTGGCCATGGAGGATTCCCTGGAGGTCATGAAGGAATCTCTGGAGGTCATGTAGTAATCTCTAAAGCTCACGGAGGACTGCCTGGAAGTCATGGAGGTGTTGCTGATGGCCATGGAGGATTGTCTGGAGGTCATGGGAGAATCTCTGGAGGTCATGGAGTAATCTCTAAAGGTCTCGGAGGATTGCCTGAAGGTCATGGAGGTGTTGCTGGTGGCCATGGAGGATTGCCTGGAGGTCATGGAGGAATCTCTGGAGGTCATGGAGTAATCTCTAAAGGTCACGGAGGATTGACTGGAGGTCATGGAGGTGCTGCTGAGGGCCATGGAGGATTGTCTGGAAGTCATGGAGGAATCTCTGGAGGTCATGGAGTAATATCTAAAGGTCACAGAGGATTGCCTGGAGGTCATGGAGGTGTTTCTGGTGGCCATGGAAGATTGTCTGGAAGTGATGGAGGAATCTCTGGTGGTCATGGAGTAATCTCTAAAGGTCACGGAGGACTGCCTGGAGGTCATGGAGGTGTTGCTGATGGCCAAGGAGGGTTGTCTGGAGGGCATGGAGGAATCTCTGGAGGTCATGAAGGAATCCCTGGAGGTCATGGAGGAATCTCTGGAGGTCATGGAGTAATCACTAAAGGTCATGGAAGATTGCCTGGAGGTCATGGAGGTGTTGCTGGTGGCCATGGAGGATTGCCTGGAGGTCATGGAGGAATCTCTGGAGGTCATGAAGGAATCCCTGGAGGTCATGGAGGAATCTTTAAAGGTCACGGAGGATTGTCTGGAGATCATGGAGATTTTTCTGGTGGCCACGGAGGATTGTCTGGAGATCATGGAGGAATCTCTGGAGGCCATGGAGTAATCTCTAAAGGTCACGGGGGATTGTCTGGAGGTCATGGAGGTGTTTCTGGTGGCCATGGAGGATTGTCTGGAGGTGATGGAGTAATCTCTGGAGGTCATGGAACAGCCTCTAAAGGTCACGGAGGATTGTCTGGAGGTCATGGAGGTGTTTCTGATGGCCATGGAGGATTGTCTGGAGGTCATGTAGGAATCTCTGGAGGTCATGGAATAGTCTCTAAAGGTCATGGAGGATTGTCTGGAGGTCATGGAGGAATCTCTGGAGGTCATGGAGGAATCTCTGGAGGTCATGGAGGAATCTCTGAAGGTCACGGAGGATTGCCTGGAGGTCATGGAGGTGTTGCTGGTGGCCATGGAGGATTGTCTGAAAGTCATGGAGGAATCTCTGGAGGTCATGGAGTAATCTCTAAAGGTCTTGGAGGATTGCCTGGAGGTCATGGAGGTGTTGCTGGTGGCCATGGCGTATTGCCTGGAGGTCATGGAATAATCTCTAAAGGTCAAGGAGGATTGCCTGGAGGTCATGGAGGTGTTGCTGGTGGCCATGGAGGATTGTCTGAAGGTCATGGAGGAATCTCTGGAGGTCATGGAGTAATCTCTAAAGGTCTCGGAGGATTGTCTGGAGGTCATGGAGGTGTTGCTGGTGGCCATGGAGGATTATCAGGTGGTCATGGAGGAATCTCTGGAGGTCAGGGAGTAATCTCTAAAGGTCACGGAGGATTGTCTGGAGGTCATGGAGGTGTTGCTGGTGGCCATGGAGGATTGTCTGGAGGTCATGGAGGAATATCTGGAGGTCATGGAGTAATCTCTAAAGGTCTCGGAGGATTGCCTGGAGGTCATGGAGGTGTTGCTGGTGGCCATGGCGTATTGTCTGGAGGTCATGGAATAATCTCTAAAGGTCAAGGAGGATTGCCTGGAGGTCATGGAGGTGTTGCTGGTGGCCATGGAGGATTGTCTGAAGGTCATGGAGGAATCTCTGGAGGTCATGGAGTAATCTCTAAAGGTCAAGGAGGATTGCCTGGAGGTCATGGAGGTGTTGCTGATGGCCATGGAGAATTGTCAGGAGGTCATGGAGGAATCTCTGGAGGTCATGGAGTAATCTCTAAAGGTCACGGAGGATTGTCTGGGGGTCATGGAGGTGTTGCTGGTGGCCATGGAGGATTGTCAGGAGGTCATGGAGGAATCTCTGGAGGTCATGGAGTAATCTCTAAAGGTCACAGAGGATTGTCTGGAGGTCATGGGGGTGTTGCTGATGGCCATGGAGGATTGTCTGGAGGTCATGGAGGAATCTCTGGAGGTCATGGAGTAATCTCTAAAGGTCACGGAGGATTGTCTGGAGGTCATGGAGGTGTTGCTGGTGGCCATGGAGGATTGTCTGGAGGTCATGGAGGAATCTCTGGAGGTCATGGAGGAACCTCTGGAGGTCATGGAGGAATCTCTGAAGGTCATGGGGGATTGTCTGGAGGTCATGGAGGAATCTCTTTAGGTCATGGAGGAACCTCTGGAGGTCATGGAGGAATCTCTGAAGGTCATGGAGGATTGTCTGGAGGTCATGGAGGAATCTCTGGAGATCATGGAAGAATCTCTAAAGGTCATGGAGGATTCCTTGGAGGTCATGGGGGTGTTGCTGATGGATGGAGGATTGTCTGGAGGTGTCTCTGGAGGTCATGGATTAATCTCTAAAGGTCACGGAGGATTACCTGGAGGTCATGGAGGTGTTTCTGGTGGCCATGGAGAATTTTCTTGAGGTCATGGATGAATCTCAAAAGGTCCTGGAGGATTGTCTGGAGGTCATGGAGGTATTTCTGGTGGCCAAGGTGGATTTTCTGGAGGTCATGGAAGAGTCTCTGAAGGTCATGGAGGATTGTCTGAAGGTCATGGAGATATCACAGGCTCCTATGGAGAGCGAATTATAATTCAAACCTTTTCACAACTGTCAACATAATTTATTTTCTTGTAATATTAGGTTCAATTTCAAAATAAGGCTTTTAAGTATCCCTTTTTATAAAAGGGAGGTAAATAAAAGGCTTTGTGTAAGTTGCAAGATATAAATAGTGTCTTACCTTGTGTGTTACTAATTTTGAAATAAAAAAAATTAGACTTCTGTCGCGTTTGCATGAAAATCCTTATTAATTACAGTAAGCAATACTGAAATGAAGTTGTTTGGATATTAGGATTTTCAAGCTCCAAATGATAAAGAAGAAATTAAATACATGATGATTCTAAACAGATATCGAGAAATTTTGTTAAGTTAGGGGACCAATATTAAAGCTATCCGAGTTTATAGTTTTTGTTGACTACTTTCATTCGACCTAATTTTCCGCAGTAAGAGTGAAATAGCATTTCAGAGCTTCTGCTAGATTGGCTCAAGATAAGACCGACAGGAATATGCTCGAAGGCAATGGACTGTATTAAAGATATAAAAAAAAAGTAAGAAATGAGCCGAAGTTTCTTCTGCGCAATCGAGTTTTCTGTACAGCGTATAGTCAAGGTCACCAAAATTATATATATCTCAGTATAGTGCTGTATGAGCCTCGGCCCATGAAACTTTAACCACGGTCCGGTGGTAGCCTATCCTATATCGTTGTCAGAAGCACGATCACGGCGAACATTAACCTTAAATAAAATAAAAACTGCTGAGGCTATAGGGCTGCAATTTGATATGTCTGATGATTGGACGGTGGATGATCAACATATCAATTTGCAGCCCTCTAGCCTCAGTAGTTTCTAAGATCTCAGGGCGGACAGAATAAAGTGCGGACGGACAGACAAAGCCGGCACAATAGTTTTCTTTTACAGAAAACTAAAAATGATTGAAAACGTGGACGTTGTTTTAGAAACAATGAATAAGCAGAAACGGAACTAAGTATTATGTGAAACCTCAAGGGGAAATTCTGTACTTCTACCACGACAGTGAATATAATGATCAAAGATTAATGTATTCCATTATAATGATAAAATGAACCACAGAGGGTGAAAAATTCAGTTAAAGCATGAAAATTATCTCAAAGGAAAGAGTAAATGTTTCAGGTATAATTTCGTCTGCCACGGTTCTTACCAATTGTAGATGAATTTCCATACCCTAATCAAAATGTTTTTGATTATCATGAAAGACCAACAGAAATAGAAAACAAAAATAATGAGATTTGCTGTGAAGAGATGGCGTAAAACTCAATATTTATTGAATACTGGACAGAAGAATCGTTGATAATCATTGTGCTTTATTGAATGTACATAATCTTTTATAAAAGAAAAATAAGTGAGAAACAGTAATCTTTTTAGAGCCTCTAGACAATGTGAAGGTATATGTGTGTTCCGATTTATATGTAAAGTAGATGATAGAAAAAGAGGCAGCTTAGCAAGCAATAATGGAATTCCCGGCGTGAATTAGAACAGAAAGGCAACTGGAATTGTGCTTCGAGAGGGACTTTACTGCTGTACTTCGGTGGTTTCTACAGCATGTTCAACACCATACATGGAAAAAGATAAATTATAAAGAAAATATCTTGTTAGATTTTGCTTTGGTACAGGTAGATGGAAGAAGCAGACTGAAGTAATGGTGGAAAAAGGATTGGCTGGAAGTACAACTAATCATTATTGGTTTCACAAAATGAATAGAATTTTTAGTTGCAGAGAAATGGTTAAAATATGGGTCTAGACGTTTCATATGAAAGCAATAAGAATAGCATATTACAAAGGGATTAAATAAAAATTGAATTTGGGTAAACAAAAAACAAAAAAAAAAAAAAAAAAAACAAAAAATGGTGAAAAGTAATATACGAAGGTAAGCATAATTTCATGATTGGGTTATAATGTGTGCAAGATATGTTTGCGGATACAGAGGTTAGGATCGGGCAATATGAATAGTACTAAATGGATTAAGGGGCTGACAGGTTTTATGAGGATTAAAGAGATTTTACAAGATGCTGTTGCAAAATTAAAGAAAAAGTTATGTGTAGTAATACAGGAGAATGGATAAGAAAGTCAAGACAAATGAGAGAGAAAAAGAAGGCAAAAACGAAACTAGAAAGATTAGGTTACCCTCAATAAAATAATAAAAGATTCCATGAGGAGGTAAGTGCACAGAGAAAAGTTAATATGCATATGGAGCTAAGAATAAAAAAAAAAAAAAACAACTGGTCAATAATTGATGAATCAAGTTTTTTTTTGGAGATTTCTTGAAGAAAATTAATTGATTTTAAATGTTTAGTAAAGTCGAGTACATTTAAGTAAGTGACTGTTGGAGATATAACTAGATCAATTAAAAGATTGAAAGAAGGAAAGACCCCAAAAGTTCAGTGTGGTGATGAAAGCAGGACTGAATGCTGATCAGGATCTGTCAGGTGTCTATGTAGGAGATGCAATTGTAATTTTGTTTAAAGGTAAATGCGGTATGGGTGCCTGTAGGCATTATTGGGCATAACATACCTAGAATACCAGGGAAAGAGTGTGGCAAAGTTTATTTTAGAAAGTGAGGCAGATTAGTGGAAAGGTTGGTATGCAAAGAAAAAAATGGTAAAGACAAGGAAGATGTATCAATCACGCTTTTAGGATGGGATGGGCTTTATATAGAACTACAAGAGTAAATGTAAAATCGCATGTACAAAAGGACCTAAAAATCAGGTTAGATAGAAATGGTAGAGATACAATTTGAAGAATGTTGGCGATGCATATCACAGAAGAAACTCTGTTGAGAGTAAAGTTTTCGTTTTTATAAAAGTGAATCGTTTGTCAGGGTTTTAAACCTGAGCAATATATATATATATATATATATATATATATATATATATATATATATATATATATATATATATATATATATATATATATATATGTGTGTGTGTGTGTGTGTGTGTGTGTGTGTGTGTGTGTGTGTACAGTACGTGTGCGTGCCTGCCTGCCTGTTAAACTCTATGATAAAACATCACTGTCATACAACAACATCGACTAGTTGCTTTGGTGGACAAGAGAGAAGCTCTTATTTGTAAATTATTCTTCATTGTAGGCTACAGTTAGGTAAAAGGTTCTTTGAAGCGTTATTACCCCGAATCCGTACTATTGTGTCGCTTACCGGAAACTACATAATGAAAGTTATTCTATATAAAAGTACGAAGAAAAATAAGAATAATAATGGTGACAAGAATGACTTTTACAGTAAAATTTTCACTCGATATATGTATGAATAATACTAAAAAAAAAAACACTAAGAATAAACTGATCACTTTTCAGGGAATAAAATATTAACTGCGACGACTATTTTCTCAACATTTGCAAAAGTCACTTGACCCAGTCCGAACATAACCGTTGTAATATTTCATTCCAAAACGATCTCACGAAATTATCGCTATAGGAAAGAAATATAATGCTCCTTTCATTTCCTTCTGAAGTGAGAAGAGAATGACCTTGAAGCTACAGATTTCTTTTCCTTGAATGGAGGAAATACGAGAAGGTTCGATCTATAAAAGGCGCAGTTAAAACCCTTTTCCACGCATTCAGTGATCACTCTCATTCAGTATGGTAGGTGTTCCTTCTCTCTTTCTCTCTCCCTGTCTCTCTCGCGCTTCTTACGCGGTAACTCTTAGTCATATCACACACATGCCTATTTATATATATATATATATATATATATATATATATATATATATATATATATATATATATATATATATATATATATATATATATATATATATATATATATATATATATATATATATATATATATATATATATATATACATATGTAGTGCAAGTATATATATATATATATGTGTGTACACACACACACACACACACACACACACACACACACATATATATATATATATATATATATATATATATATATATATATATATATATATATATGTATATATATATATATATATATATATATATATATATATATATATATATATATATATATATATATATATATATATATGTATATATATATATATATATATATATATATATATATATATATATATATATATATATATATATATATATATATATATATATATATATATATATATATATATATATATTATATATATATATATATATATATATATATATATATATATATATATATATATATATATATATATATATATATATATATATATATATATATATATATATATATATATATATATATATATATATATATATATATATATATATATATATATATATATATATATATATATATATATATATATATATATATATATATATATATATATATATATATATATATATATATATATATATATATATATATATATATATATATATATATGTGTGTGTGTGTTATCCCACAGTTTTGCCAGCAATTCATAAAAAAAAAACATTAATTTTTTTCTAATATATTATAATATTACCCTCTTTACAGTCCCCAGTCTACCTATTCAGACACTCTTTGCCTTCATTTCATTTTACCGTTTTCTAATCAAATGCTACACCAGAAGGGAACAAGCGCTTTTACGTTGTTTTTCTGTCCATTCTATCCTTTAATGGAGGAAAAAGAGAGATAAATACCAGTAGAGATTGTTCCTGAATTAAAGAGACGATGATGAACTCTTGTGTGGAATATTTTTGTAGCTTCTTTTTCTTTATAGATATTTGCTGAATGTTACGTTGACACTATTTCCAAAGATTGCATTTGCTACTGGAATTAGCAAATGTGATACATATCTAATCATATGTTGTAAGTAAAGCGCAGTAAAATATATGGATAATGAATCTGTTATGTCATTGCAGGCATTCTTGAAGTTCGCCTTTACCTTGTCTCTTGTGACTTCCTGTGCCTTTGCTGAGGGAGGCTACGGAGGACATGGAGTTTCCGTCGGGGGACATGGAGGTTCCTTCGGAGGTCATGGAGATTCAATAGTTGTGAGTCATGGAGACTCTCTGGGAGGTGCGTTTGATTCTGGTGCCCATGGAGGTTCTCTGGGAGGACATAGAGTACATGGAGGTTCCTTTGGCGGACATGGAGGCTCATCAGGAGGCGGATATGGAGGCCATGGAGGGAGCACTGCCACCTCCTTCAGTGTATTCAACCTGGGATCCTTGGGAGGTGGATACGGAGGTCATGGTGGAGTCTCTGGAGGTCTTGGAGGAATCTCTGGAGGTCATGGCGTTGTTTCTGGTGGCCATGGAGGATTTTCTGGAGGGCATGGAGGAATCTCTGGAGGTCATGGAGGAATCTCTGGAGGTCATGGAGTAATCTCTAAAGGTCACGGAGGATTGTCTGGGGGTCATGGAGGTGTCTCAGGCGCCTATGGAAAGTAAATCGTAGGGAAGACCTTTTGCCATGTTCAACATAACTTATTTTCATAGAATATTAGTCAATTTAAAAGACTATTATAGGTGTATACTGTCTTGCATGTTCATAATATTGAATCTGAAGTAAAAAGAAACTGGATATCAGTTGAGTTTGATGTAAACCTCAATTAGTCTCTGAAAGAAGTAACTAATAACAGTCGATTGAAGATTTGTACGCCTCACTCTGAATTACCATGAAAAATAAATGCACACTTTCGTAGAAATCAAAAGGAATAGCACGTGTCACTATAACAAATCATTTCCCAACCCCTCATCTTTTCCTTGAAGACTAAGGATTTTGACATTCTATAATGGGTTAGGACATTTTTAAAATTCTTCTTCTGAACCTCAACATTAAGTGACCTAGAACGAAATTCATCCCATCCATTTTACAAGGAACGGCTTTTCCATTGATTCAGATCTGCTACCAGTTGCTAGTTAGAATTTCCTGGAAACGTCATAAGTCCTTGATGACAAAACTCTTAACTGCACTGCAGTTAACGAAACGACCCTATTCACCTGACCGAACATTTTCTTCATTTCTTCAGAATTTGGTGAGAGTACACCTAGTGAGGGAAGCACTAGCAGTGTAACCAAGGATAGAGCCTTCTGTTATAAGCAATGGAACATCTAGAAAATCAATAATTTCATGTATGAAGATGTAATATAACTTCCAGCAACAATAAACATAAAATATGTAAACATAGAGATAAACTAGCGATTTTAAAAAATGGGTTAGTTATCTGGATGACATTTCCATAATGTGCAAGGAGGAAAAGGGACTTGGAAAAATGCTTGGGAGAAATAAAATACACGACTGAGCCGAGTTCACGTTAGAAGAACAAAAGGAATGGGAGATCCCGTTTTTAGATGTTGTGGTTAAAAAGGGAGGCGGGGATAAGAGAGAACACAGGGTCTGTTGGAAAGCTACTCATGTCAGCTCTAGCCATAGTTCAGAAATAAAACAGGCATGATGACGTGGCTTACAGGCAGGGCTCATAGAATCTGTAGCTTGCTGAATTTAGAGAGGGCGGGGGAGGCGGGGAACTGGGCTACCAAAAGCAAAAATTGGGGGAAGAACGAAGGTAAAACACTATAGTAAGTCTAAATAACAGAATAATTAAGCCACCCAACAGGAAGTTTATAATATATTGGTGGGGAACTATGAAACACCATATGAAACTACGTGCTAAAAAAAAAAAAAAACTATCCGCCTGGAGAGAGGGAGGAGAGACGGGGGGGCGGGGAGGGGGGTATACGTTGTACCATGTAACGACTGTGAGGAGACATATCACGGCCAAACCACCAAACCATGCAAAGAAAGAGCCACACAGCAAAGGCAATACATTATATATTTCAGTCGGGTAATTGATTCCGTAAATAATTTAGTAGACCATATAGACTGTTACACTAACCTAGTTTTCCGATAACATGATTTTATACTGTCGACCACAATAGTCAGTGCCCGCTTCTAGTAGCAGAGCGAACACGAATCACCTGACTAATGAATCATCGCACCAGGTAAACAAAGTAACTGATGGGGCACACGTAGCGCGTTTGAGAGTGGGAAAAGGAAAACAGATGTTAAATTTGTTTAATTTATTAACTATCTTTCATTCCTACTATAATATGTAGTCAATTCTAAGCATATATGAACTGAATTAATATTAATCAAGCACCAGACCTTGGAAACCATATCGTGCTTTTATGCTGAGCATAGATACAGTATGGTCAGACTTATTGGTTGGCAGGTTATATTTTAGAAGAAGAATATTTAATTGTTGAAGGAAGCAGATGACACGTTCTGTGAAGAAGTGTTCTGTTTCGGTGAGAATATGAAGGCGAGGTGGACGGGGAAGAGAGGTTAGGTTGGTAAAGGCTCTGTTGCGTGCCAGTGTGTGCTGGGTAAACATACATCAGAGTGGAAGTGGGTCTCTAGTCAAAATTTGACTTGCATACATTGTCATAGCAACAGAAGTAGGAAGTTCGCAATAGCTATGCACGAAGCACTTCAGCAACTATTGCTTGACTTCATGACTGATATCAGTTTATGGATCATGTAACCTCGCGGCATCTCAGCGAACTATACCAGAGATTACAGAAGCGTTCTGTAACCTTCAAACTTATTCATGCAGCATGTATAAAAATTTTCAGCTTGCCTACGTTACCGAATCAATTACCACAAACTGCTGTTACATACCCGCGTCCATCATAAATCTAAATGTTCAGAATATTCGACTGATATTGGTAGCTCTATTTTCCTTGGTGAGACCTATACGATTTTATGGATCTTTTAGACTTGGTGCCATCAGTAACTAAGTCGTAAAATATGAAAATGACAAATTCAGTAAACATCCAGTGACGTTTATAAGGTTTAGCGTACAGGTTTTAGTGTTCTACATTACTTCAAGATAACCAACCTGTAGGCTAGAGAGGAACGGAATAGAATATGGAATTTAAACCAAAGGCCAAGCGATGGGACCTTCGAGGTCATTCAGCGTTGAGACGGAAGTTGACAGTAAAAAGGTTTACAAGTTGCAACAAGAGCAAAACTTCGCAGTTGCACTATGAATCAATTATTAGGAGAGGGTGGAAAGTAAGATGGAAGAAAGAGAATATGAACGGAGTTTCGGTAAAAATTAAGAAATGGGTTGCAGCTAAGGGCTGAAAGGGCGCTGCAAAGAACCTTAAATAATGCCCACAGTGCCCCGTATGAAGTCCACTGATGGCACTTCCCTACGGAAGTTCCTCGTTGGGTGAGTGGGTTCCGTTCTCAGCTAGCAATGAAGAATAAGGGAAATTTGTTTCTGGCGATAGAAATTAATTTCTCGCTATAATGTGGTTCGGATTCCACAATAAGCCGGAGGTCCCGTTGCTAGGTAACCAATTGGTTCTTAGCCACGTAAAATAAATCTAATCCTTCGGGCCAGCCCTAGGAGAGCTGTTTATCAGCTCAGTGGTCTGGTTAAACTAAGATACACTTTTTTAACTTCCCTACGGAGTAGCATAGAGAGGAAGCCACAATTATCCAGTCATGTATTCTTGTCCAGTACTCATTCTAACAGTCCTCTATCATTATGCCTATATGGATTTACTTTACAAGTGCAACAATGACATGCTATTTTCCGATAAGCTTGGAACCCATAAATTTTTTTTTTTAAGACTACCTTACAATAGGGCTTTTTAGTTTCAAAAATATAAAAGGCAGGATAAACCATAAATGTTTAAATAATACGCCACAGTTTTTGATTTTATATATCATATCATTTTGGCCTTATTATAGTGCACTACGACATTTTCGACAAACGAAAAACACGTAAAACTCATTTATCGAAATGACAAGGAGAGAGAAAGGAACCCTGAATATCCTGCCTACTTGCCCGTTAAACGAATAGTCATCCTATCCCTACGCAGGCTTTAAAATGTTTCTGATACTAGCTTCTTAGAATATGGCTAATTTCATGAATGATTACCTCCTCTTTTACAGCAATCTTCGTGCATTGTGAGTTTTTTTTTTTGCATACATATGCATTAAGATTCAACTGATAGAATTTTCTAGCTTTGTCTATCCTGTTAGATCAGTGTTTGTATGTAGACAAATTTTCATGCTAATTTTTATGAACTTCATGCAGGAACCCTGAAAATCTTATAGCTCATAAAACCACCTCAGTCAGACTGTCATTATCAATATTCTTAGCATTCCACATTCAGTAAATGCTTTCCAAATGAGATCTGTTGAGGATGAGAAAACATTAACTGGGTGGGATGTGGTAGCCAAAACATGAATGGCCAAAACAAATGGAAAAAGTCATAGCTGGATAGTTAAACTTAACTACATCCTTAAGTTCCGGACAGCCCTTGAAAGCATTCCTTAAGGAGATGCATTTGTAACTAGCAGCGGGTCAACACATTAATGAATGACATACATCACAAGAACAAAACTGATACATCAGTAGCCATACGAAATTTGTTAAACCGCATTCTCCCCTCTCGTCTAACAGGCAGGGAAGTAGTTTATAAACTTAAGTGTGACACTAGTTTATAATCCTAAGGTTAAAAATTTTGGAAGGGAAGAGTGGAACTTGGACTTCACTACCACCACGAACCACCAAGTATTTGTGCGATGTGAACAGAGTTTTTGTTATCTGAACAGAGTTCACTAGAGGACTAGTTTTTGTGATCTGAACAGTTCACTAGAGGAGTAGTTTTTGTGATCTGAACAGAGTTCACTACAGGAGTAGTTTTTGTGATCTGAACAGAGTTCACTACAGGAGTAGTTTTTGTGATCTGAACAGAGTTCACTAGAGGAGTAGTTTTTGTGATCTGAACAGAGTTCACTAGAGGACTAAGGCAAAGCCAGAATATACCCAAAGATTATTCGAAGTCACTTTGTCGTTCCCCACCCTGTCCCGCTTTACCATGGCTCTTGCATTTTGAGAAAAGTTTCCCGTATTGTGCCTCTGTATAGCCTTTAAGTTTTTGTAGTAACCAACCACATCACTATTTGAATCAGTCTTTCGATGGAGCCAGGAATTCTACGATTAGCCCCTTAATTAACTACCCATTTTTCTACCCTGAAATACTGGTATAGTCATTTCAAAGCAGATTGATCCACCCAATTCTTTCAAGCTCCATGCCTTAACTTTGTGTGCTTGCGTGCGCACTAGGGATAGAGAACACTTTCCCCAGTTATATAACTGATCAAGCCTAGTTACTACACCAGTGCTAACATGCCCTTTGGTCGTTAAACATGTAAAGTAGCTTTACTTCACCATGAAAATTGTCATTCAGATTAATTCAATGTGTTCTTAAACCCAGTTACTGGAACTAAAAAACTTAGAAATTTAATTATTTCTTTGCCCTCTTATGACAACTGCACGCCTGATGTTTACAGAGTTAAATTTAGTCTAAATTTAAGGCTGCATTTATTTTAAGTTAAAAATATATACCTTTATACCTTCATACTAGACCAGTAACGTCAATTTCAGAAACTCAAAAATCTTGATCTAAACCCAAAGTTTATTCGAAGTCATATCAGCAAGGTAGTCTTTACTCAACGTTAACCAATAGTACATTAATTCTGTGAAGCCCTAGACAAAATAAGTTAGCAACGTCAGCCATTAAAACTTTATTTCACATTGTCAATCTTGAAAATCATACGAACTGACTATTAAAGAAAATAATCTAGCATTCATAATATTTTATTAGTACTAACTTACACTTAGTAACCTCCATCTGTATCGATGGCATCACAATGACTAGGTTTATAATTCACAAGACGTAAAAAGTAGAGTTCGTTCACGGACGCGCTCACAGGTCGTCGGCTGCATCTTAAAAACTGGTGGGCATGTAACTTATCACTCCAATCCTATTATAGCCCAAATTTTCGGTAACTACAAAGCTTCACGCTACAGTCAGCTCCTCTCCTTTTGACTGAACTCGTGGTCATGGACTAAAGTATTTCGAAGTTATCCCCTGTGAAGAGGCTATAGACTTTAGCCTGGAGCCCTATGCCAACGGGCAATCACTGATACTATTCTCAGCTCTGGTGGATATGCTTCTCTTGATAGGTAGTGTTGGGCTGCCACAGACTGGAACATTAGCCACTTCTCATTTTTCGTCCCCCCAATAAGTACTCCAGAGCAAACACCAGGCAACATTCCTGGGTATGCGAGCCATCCTTTGCAAGCTGGGATACAGCAGTGTATCCAAGCTTCGTCTATTCGGCTTAGAGATCATGGAAGAGCAGTTGAAACCTATTTCTTGTAGGTTGGACCGATGTTCTCATGGAATGCTCCTCAGCAGTTGCCACAATCAGATTATGTCATGGCTGAAAGTGGCTTACCACCCCGAAGCTATACATTTACTTTGTCCACCAGTGATCTACTCACTGGTCACCCTCGAAAGTTTCCTCCATCAGATCTACGTTCGGCAATGTTGCTCTAGTGACTAGCTAGGAATCCATACCTTCTGGAGAAATTCCGCACCCTTCAGGCATAGCTGTTAGGGCAAAGTTAAAAGGTCTCAGTGAAAAAGTCTTTATGCACAGTTTTATGCAAGACGCTAGATTAATACAGGTACCCATCCTCTAGCAATAGAATATTAAGCATATCTGAATATTCCTTCCTTCAAGGGATAGCAGTGTACATACAATCATTAATGGAAATATTTCGTATGATAGATCTAAATGACGCAAAATACTAATCTTTCAAGGGAAATTGAAAATTCTCACTGTTCAACAGAACACCCTGCAGCTCATTAAAGCATTTAGTAAATATGCACAAACTCATTGCACTAAGGAAACTAGTATAATTCACACAAGTACATCCAAGAAAAAATAATCAAAGGACTTAAACACACATCAATAAACGGAAGGTGTTCCAGCTACTCTATCACTTCGATAAATTTAGCCAATAATCAGCAAAGTGACAAAACATCAGTCAGTAGTAAGGCACTATGAAAAAAAATAAAACATAGCAAGTTTGACTACCTCCACTTCTAATAGTAATAGAATTTTTTGACAACGGTGCTCGTAACTACGTTAATATAGTAAAGTCTAGTAATTCACCGGCGATTGTGCACGTCACAGTCCACACCTTACTACCTGTATGGGCACCACAATCCTTCGAAACTAATAGGCTAAACATTGTTTTAAGTCATAGTATTCTCTACATATACAAAAATTACAATGGTAAAATTATTTACCAACTTCAGTCACAAGTAGCCACTTAATCTGGCAAACTACTGAAACAAGCATTTGTGTAGCCTACTTATGTAGTTCTAGCTCCTTCCAAAACTAATTTAATTTTACTGTATTTCAATTGTCTCCGCTTTTTCAATCTTATGGATATTGAGGCAAGATAAGTGATTTTATAAAAATATACCATTATCCTTCTTCACTGCCCATCACCCACCATCAAATTGACGTTAAATCAATCCTCAAGCAACATTATAATAGAATTTACTGCAAGAGCTTATACTAAATATCTAACAAGCTTTCGATTACTACCTTTGTAAAAGGTAGTTTGAATTTGGTCGTGGCAGTACTCCGTTAAGTAGTTAAAAGTTTACTGAACATATCCTCCCACATTTTTGGCACATGTATGCCGACTGACAGGATTAACACCTTTCAACTTTAAACAGACTATCACCAAGGGGGGCAGGGGTTTAGGTTTAAAAGATTGAACTTAATTTTGGGGCTGAGGTTTTAAACAGATCCAACCTTTTTGTTTGACTCAATGGCTTTATTTCTAAGTTTATCACTGCATTCCCCACGACTGATTGGTTAATACGATTATGATCTATGCTACTTATAAAAGTCTAGCTGGCTCCCGCACACAAAACTGCAATAAAGTCAACATGACTCAATATCGACCTACCGAACAGAAAGTCTGACCAGGTACAATATAGGAAATAAGGTAAACCCTAACTATCCTAAGCACGTTTAAACTAATTTTAGAATCTCACCCACGCAATTTACACAACGATCGTCCAGTTTGGAATTCCACAACCACTATCACTTTACTATCAGTATATGGACTGTGGCCGGTTGGAGGAACAAACCCTTACTCTTTATTCCTTATGTGCTAATAACTTGCGTGACCAAAGGAAACAATGTTACTGAGAAAACTTACAAGGTCAAATAGCTAGCAAGCTACCAGCAAAATTAATTCCTTTGACTAATTGTTAACAGCACTAATTGTCAACTCATTTTAGGTAAAAGTCTCGACCGTATAGCATTTAGTGAAAATTGAGGCCTGTTAATTGTGTTACTGGCATTAATATCAACATTAACATCCGAGTTGCGATAATTTAAAGTGAACAAATGTTCAGGTTATTTCAGTTAAAATTTAAAATTAAGCTTACTTACGTTAAATAAAATTCAAAGCAAGATTTACTATAAACTCATAAAATTGAGGTTAAAATAAGTTTAATTTAACTGTTTAAAATACGAAGTTTAAAAATACGAAGTTCATAACTACCAAAGAGCAAAATTATTACGTTAACTCAAAAGCTTTAAAGTTAAGAAAAACTAAGTTTAATGTACAAAACCATTTTATCAAAACATTAACTTTACTTTCAAAGTAAAACTAAAGTACTGCTGAACTTAAACCAATGATTATAATTAAGGCTAATATGACATTTAGAGAGTTCAGTTACTATCTTACTAAGCTCTGTCAAGATACCTAGTTCAAAATACCTAGTTCAGTTACCTAGTTCAGCTTACTAAGCTCTGTCAAAAATACCTAGTTCAGTTACGAGCTTACTAAGCTCTGTCAAAAATACCTAGTTCAGTTACGAGCTTACTAAGCTCTGTCAAAATACCTAGTTCAGTTACGAGCTTACTAAGCTCTGTCAAAATACCTAGTTCAGTTACGAGCTTACTAAGCTCTGTCAAAATACCTAGTTCAGTTACGAGCTTACTAAGCTCTGTCAAAATACCTAGTTCAGTTACGAGCTTACTAAGCTCTGTCAAAATACCTAGTTCAGTTACGAGCTTACTAAGCTCTGTCAAAATACCTAGTTCAGTTACGAGCTTACTCAAAAGCTCACTGGTCAAAATACCTAGTTCAGTTACGAGCTTACTAAGCTCTGTCAAAATACCTAGTTCAGTTACGAGCTTACTAAGCTCTGTCAAAATACCTAGTTCAGTTACGAGCTTACTAAGCTCTGTCAAAATACCTAGTTCAGTTACGAGCTTACTAAGCTCTGTCAAAATACCTAGTTCAGTTACGAGCTTACTAAGCTCTGTCAAAATACCTAGTTCAGTTACGAGCTTACTAAGCTCTGTCAAAATACCTAGTTCAGTTACGAGCTTACTAAGCTCTGTCAAAATACCTAGTTCAGTTACGAGCTTACTAAGCTCTGTCAAAATACCTAGTTCAGTTACGAGCTTACTAAGCTCTGTCAAAATACCTAGTTCAGTTACGAGCTTACTAAGCTCTGTCAAAATACCTAGTTCAGTTACGAGCTTACTAAGCTCTGTCAAAATACCTAGTTCAGTTACGAGCTTACTAAGCTCTGTCAAAATACCTAGTTCAGTTACGAGCTTACTAAGCTCTGTCAAAATACCTAGTTCAGTTACGAGCTTACTAAGCTCTGTCAAAATACCTAGTTCAGTTACGAGCTTACTAAGCTCTGTCAAAATACCTAGTTCAGTTACGAGCTTACTAAGCTCTGTCAAAATACCTAGTTCAGTTACGAGCTTACTAAGCTCTGTCAAAATACCTAGTTCAGTTACGAGCTTACTAAGCCTGTCAAAATACCTAGTTCAGTTACGAGCTTACTAAGCTCTGTCAAAATACCTAGTTCAGTTACGAGCTTACTAAGCTCTGTCAAAATACCTAGTTCAGTTTACGAGCTTACTAAGCTCTGTCAAAATACCTAGTTCAGTTACGAGCTTACTAAGCTCTGTCAAAATACCTAGTTCAGTTACGAGCTTACTAAGCTCTGTCAAAATACCTAGTTCAGTTACGAGCTTACTAAGCTCTGTCAAAATACCTAGTTCAGTTACGAGCTTACTAAGCCTGTCAAAATACCTAGTTCAGTTACGAGCTTACTAAGCTCTGTCAAAATACCTAGTTCAGTTACGAGCTTACTAAGCTCTGTCAAAATACCTAGTTCAGCGAGCTTACTAAGCTCTGTCAAAATACCTAGTTCAGTTACGAGCTTACTAAGCTCTGTCAAAATACCTAGTTCAGTTACGAGCTTACTAAGCTCTGTCAAAATACCTAGTTCAGTTACGAGCTTACTAAGCTCTGTCAAAATACCTAGTTCAGTTACGAGCTTACTAAGCTCTGTCAAAATACCTAGTTCAGTTACGAGCTTACTAAGCTCTGTCAAAATACCTAGTTCAGTTACGAGCTTACTAAGCTCTGTCAAAATACCTAGTTCAGTTACGAGCTTACTAAGCTCTGTCAAAATACCTAGTTCAGTTACGAGCTTACTAAGCTCTGTCAAAATACCTAGTTCAGTTACGAGCTTACTAAGCTCTGTCAAAATACCTAGTTCAGTTACGAGCTTACTAAGCTCTGTCAAAAAAATACCTAGTTCAGTTACGAGCTTACTAAGCTCTGTCAAAATACCTAGTTCAGTTACGAGCTTACTAAGCTCTGTCAAAATACCTAGTTCAGTTACGAGCTTACTAAGCTCTGTCAAAATACCTAGTTCAGTTACGAGCTTACTAAGCTCTGTCAAAATACCTAGTTCAGTTACGAGCTTACTAAGCTCTGTCAAAATACCTAGTTCAGTTACGAGCTTACTAAGCTCTGTCAAAATACCTAGTTCAGTTACGAGCTTACTAAGCTCTGTCAAAATACCTAGTTCAGTTACGAGCCTTACTAAGCTCTGTCAAAATACCTAGTTCAGTTACGAGCTTACTAAGCTCTGTCAAAATACCCTCAGTTCAGTTTACGAGCTTACTACGAAGCTCTGTCAAAATACCTAGTTCAGTTACGAGCTTACTAAGCTCTGTCAAAATACCTAGTTCAGTTACGAGCTTACTAAGCTCTGTCAAAATACCTAGTTCAGTTACGAGCTTACTAAGCTCTGTCAAAATACCTAGTTCAGTTACGAGCTTACTAAGCTCTGTCAAAATACCTCAGTTCAGTTACGAGCTTACTAAGCTCTGTCAAAATACCTAGTTCAGTTACGAGCTTACTAAGCTCTGTCAAAATACCTAGTTCAGTTACGAGCTTACTAAGCTCTGTCAAAATACCTAGTTTCAGCTTACTAACGAGCTTACGAGCTAAGCTCTGTCAAAATACCTAGTTCAGTTACGAGCTTACTAAGCTCTGTCAAAATACCTAGTTCAGTTACGAGCTTACTAAGCTCTGTCAAAATACCTAGTTCAGTTACGAGCTTACTAAGCTCTGTCAAAATACCTAGTTCAGTTACGAGCTTACTAAGCTCTGTCAAAATACCTAGTTTACGAGCTTACTAAGCCTGTCAAAATACCTAGTTCAGTTACGAGCTTACTAAGCTCTTCAAAAGCTCTGTACCTAGTTCAGTTACGAGCTTACTAAGCTCTGTCAAAATACCTAGTTCAGTTACTAAGCTCTGTCGAGTTCAGTTACGACTAAGCTCTGTCAAAATACCTAGTTCAGTTACGAGCTTACTAAGCTCTGTCAAAAAATCAGTTACGAGCTTACTAACTGTCAAAATAGTTCAGTTACGAGCTTACTAAGCTCTGTCAAAATACCTAGTTCAGTTATGAGCTTACTAAGCTCTGTCAAAATACCTAGTTCAGTTACTAGCTTACTAAGCTCTGTCAAAATACTTAGTTCAATTAACCTAGTTCAATTACTATCTCACAAAGTTCTGTCAAAATACCTAGTTCAATTACTAGCTTACTAGTAAGCAAAACCTAGTAGTTAGGCCAAGTTTTGTCAAAATACCTAGTTCAATTACTAACTTACTAGTAAGCAAAACCTAGTAGTTAGGCAAAGTTTTATCAAATATCTAGTTCAGTTACTATCTTACTAGTTGCGTAAACCTATTAGTTGCGTAAACCTATTAGTTGCGTAAACCTATTAGTTGCGTAAACCTATTAGTTGCGTAAACCTATTAGTTGCGTAAACCTATTAGTTGCGTAAACCTATTTGTAAAGTTAATATATTCCAATCACTACCTCACTAGTAAACCTAGTAATTACGTTAAGTTTACTCAAAGTTCATAAAAACTATAAAAACTAGCTGCATAGGACTACTAAATCTGGGAAGAACTTAAACTCAACTGGCTAGACTGATTCACTTGTACCTGAAAAAGAAAAAACTCCACCCAGCACCTGTCCATAGGTCCTAAGACCTATGGATCAGGGCATTGGTGGAGCCTCCACCCCTACAGAGGCAGCGCCCCTGCAGGGGTGGATAAAATTTGGTAAACATTAGTAGGTAAAACTAAAGTCATTCACCTCACCTTTTCTGTTAAGCCAAAGTTGAAAAAAATCCAAATTCGTTGTAGCTTGAGGTCAGTTAACCTTTTAGAATTTTTACTTATTTCACACATGCGTTAGTTTCCTCCGTAGAAATCTTGTAGAAAAGCAATATGTACGTAGATTACTTGGTAGAATGTAAGACTTCGGACATCACGAAAACCTGAGTGTTTAGAAATTTTATTATAGTATGTAATAAGATACAAACTACCTAGTCAACCTTTATAAGACTTAAAGTACTTGAAAAGTACCTACAAGTTAAAAACTCTTTAACATCTATAAACAAAACTAACAGCTTGACAACTAATTTTAAAACACAAGGATAGAGTATTAACAATAGATAATTAGATTTGTAGAACAAACAACCCATGACCTACACCGAGTTAATACCATATATAGAATTTAAGTAACTTACGGTAGCTAAAGCTTTTCAAACAATGCCTATGGTAGTAAACACTTTACAAAATTAAAAGTAATGCTTATGGTAGCTAAAGCTTTTCGAATATAAAATTTGACTAATTCAAATAAATTTTAGTGTTCAAATTAAGTATGTAAACTAAAGTAAACCAAATTTACAAACCTCAAAATTTAACTATAATAAGCTACAATATTTGTTAAAATTTAACATTTTACTTCAGCAAAGTGTAAAGTTCAGTAGACTAACTACAACGATTGATAAACAATGAGCTGAAGTAACTAAATCCTACAAAGCTGAATCAAACCATAAAGTCATCCTTACCAAAAGAAAGGAAAACTGCTACGATTTTGTGTAAACAATACTTCAAAACACGAAACTTCGAACAAACCCATCGTGGACAGGATTAGAGCCTTCAACCGTCAACAACCTGCACAATTTTGTTAAAAATACAATTACTTGATAACACTTCTTAGTTCGCGCGGAGAATACTGAACTACAGAAATTAAACTGCTTGCCAAGAAACCTTCGTTGCTGTCGTCGTGACAATCAAGGACCCTGGAGTCACCTACTTTAAACTTGGACAAATCACGCGAAAGACTACGGCGTCCGTGGTTTTTGTTTAAGGGGAAACTTTACAAGGTCTGTTGATGCCTGAACGCTAATTGCTTGATTCTGCGTTTTATGACTTCTCGGTTCATTGATAAAACTGACTTCTATACAGCATAACAGAAAAATCTTACCAGTAATTTACCTGACAATGGAATGGAAATTCTGCAGTGTATTAGATAAATTCTATAACTGTAAAATAAAATAAATACGTAGTCGTACATTCCAAAATGTACATATTACTTAAGGGATTTTTACTTCAGCGCTTTTTGACAAGTTTATTCATGATATATATATATATATATATATATATATATATATATATATATATATATATATATATATATATATATATATATATATATATATATATATATATATATATATATATATATATATATATATATATATATATATATATATATATATATATATATATATATATATATATATATATATATATATATATATATATATTCGTAATGTGTGTGCAATTACATTAATCACATTCTCGGTTTCCCTGATATCTTCAGACTTTTTGAATATGCTTCATTCTCTGTTACCAAAGGGAATTTTATTCTATTGTTTCCGACAAATTAAGTCATGATAGTGCTCATATATATATGTATATATATAGTGTATATATATATGTATATATGTATAGTGTGTGAAGGAAGTCTTTCTCTGGCAGGCACTTAGCACCCAAAGTACTAGCGAATTTTGCCCATCTTCCGACCCCGTCACAAAAATAAATAAGTAAATAAATAATTAAATAAACAAATGAATAAGAACGGTGTACACTGAGCCGGATCATGTCAAGATTAGCGAACCCAACATCTCCATGTCAAGAACAGCGAACCCAATGGTCCCTTTGTAAAGAATGCCCAATCCCTTCCGGTCGGAGCTCCAATTTCACATGAGGGCTAGTACTAAACACGGCAGAACAGTGATTCGTCTACACTGTTTAGTTGTGTTTAGTACTAGCCCCTGGAGGATCAAATGTCTGGTACCGATGTGTTCATGTCTAGAACAGCGAACCCGATTATTCCCATGTAAAGAATAACGAACCAAATAATCATCTTGTAAAGAATAGTGAACCCTGCTGCGAGTGGGTTCGCTAATCTTGACATGATCCCACTGAACATACTACGTTTTCTGACCGTAATATGGTATGTATAGAGATAATATGCCGTAAATTGTATGATAAAAGTTATCTGTGGAAATTGAATACTAGTATCTTGAAAAATAAGGACATTCATGAGGAGTTTGGTTAATTCTGGCTCACTGTTAGCTCACGAAAAGACTATGTTCATGTTTGAAAGTGGTGGGAATGAGCCAAGCTTGAAACCAGAAAATGGCTCGTTGCTTTCCCTAAATGGTTGTGTATAGAGAAATATGGTTTGTTATATATTTTGCAAACACGACTAAAGTAATTGTATATGAAACATGATCAATATGTTAATCAAAATCATAATGTTCAAGTGCTAAAATCCAAAATTGAGGGTAATAAAAATAATGTGCTGGAACGTGTTAAGATTCTTGCAAAAATCTAAGAATTAGATCTAGGGGAGAAAGTATCCTCTTTTTTATTAGAAAAGGAAAAGTGTAAACCTATATTATCTCACCTGAGTAGGATAAAATTAGGTAATGGTACAACAATCACTAATGAGGAGCTATTGTCAGATTATGTTAATTATTACGTAAATCTGTTTAAATGTGTTAATACAAGAGAAAAGGAGGTCAATTTCTTTTTAAGCAAATTATCTCCGATTATCACGGAAAATGTTAAAAAGGTTCTGCTTAAAGATTTTACTATTGACGAAGCTAATAGGGCACTTTTTTTCAATGACGAAGAAAAAGTCCCCGGGTAGTGACGGGCTCCCTGCTGAATTTTATAATAGCTTTTGAAATGCTATTAAGAATGATTTTGTTAACTGTATGCTGTCCGGATCACAAAATTTGGGTATAATAAATTTGGGTTCCCAAATCGGGTGACCTAACAGTCTTGGACAACTGGCGGCCAATTACTCTTTTAAATGTAGGTTACAAATGTTTAGCTAAGATACTGAAAATAGAATGCAAAATGTAATAGGGGAAAAAATATCTAAACATCAATATTGTTCAGGTATTGGAAAGTCAATGACATCCTGCAATAACTTTATCCGTGATATAATTTACTACACTGGAACAGAGAGTGTACAGGCTGCTTTAATGTTGCTTGAATGGACTAAAGCGTTCAACAGAGTCAATATCGAGTTTGTTCTACAAGTCTTGCTTAAATTTAGATTTCCTTTGGAATTCACAAAAGTAATTGAGGTCCTCTTTAAGAACTATAGGGCAAGTATACTACTGAATAGCAAGTTAACCCGATCATTCCTGGTTCAGAGGTCCGTGAGACAAGGCTGCCGTTAGCAATGCTGTTATCCATTGTTTTTCAGGAACCATTCTACAGAACTGTTAACTCAGACCCCGAGACACAAGGTGTTGGTTTGCCCAATCATGAATGTGTAAAAGTTATTGGATTCGCTGATAACTCGTACGTCTTTGTGACTTCAGATTTATCTATCTCAAAGTTTTTTTTTTATAATATTCGGAGATTTAAAGCTGCAATTGGTGCATTATTTAACAAAAGTATGACACGTGTAATGGGTCACACTCATTCAGATCGAACTGGCCAATATCTTGTTTGACATCTGTTTCGCAGATTAAAATTTTCAGTATTATTCAAGACAGGAATATTAAAATCTCTAGTGAGAAGAATCGGGAAATACTTTTGAATAAGGTATACACAACAATAAACTTACTTAAACCCTGGAATTTATCCTTGTTTCAGAAAGCCATTATCATAAATAGTTTGGTGTTATCCAGGATCTGGTATGTGACTCATACGTTCTCTCCTTAAAAAAAAAAATATGTAACTAAAGTGAATTCTATTATTTTTCAGTATATTTGGAGCGGAATGTCTCATCCCATAACTAGAAACACATTATGTCTAGAACGGAAATTTGGTGGTATAGGAGCAACTCATATTTATACGAAGGCATTAACTATTTATTGTACACTATGTTAAAAAATTTTCGTAGCTGATGTAGGTATGACCAGGTACTGTTGTACAATTAGAGTGAGTTGTTTGAACCACGGTGAACCCCTAAAAATCTGTGCGTATGTGTCGATCACTATGCTTTGTTCACCATTTTATACGACAAGTGCACAAATTCCCTGGTTTTCCGGAATTATCAAATAAATGATGCTACAAAAAACTGTTACCGAGCTTACATTCAGTTACCAAGGAAAGTTTTCCGCTACATTACTGGTATAGTATATGGAAAAGGGATAATCTTCCTTTCATTTTCCCTGAAGAACGAGATTTTCTTTTCAAATTTATACATGGCGTACTGTCCGCAAACCAAAGACTGAAGATTCTGAGGATCACAGATGATGACACGTGTTCAAAGCGTGGAAACAAAAGTTTCAAATGGATGTCTATTATTTTTGTGAGAGCATTCAGCCTTTAAGAAGGCTTTTATGTGACACTCTATTGGATATTTTTGTAGTATAAATAGTGAAAAACTTTTGCATATAGTCATAATGAATTATCGGAGTAAATCCAAAAAAGAGGAAAATTGTGCATTTATTTTATTTTTTTATTGTTTGTAGTTTATATGGAATAGGATGAAAACAAATATTCATATGGAAATTTTATTTGAATTAATAAAATCAAAATGGGAAATAAGGAGGCAACTATTACTGATAAGGTATAAGGACACATTGGGAAATTACTTTCTAAATAAATGTATTAATTATAAATTTTAATAGTAACTGAATGGCTTCATCGGTTATAGTGTATCTTTATCGTGTTTTCTTTAAGATGTACCCCTAAATATAATGTAAACCTTGTCCCTTTTTTGAGTTAGTGTAAATAATCTGTTAACCCTTTTTTTGTACTTCGTTAATTTGTAATGTTCATATTTTGTGAATATCATATATTGTTTTTTGAAATAAAAAAAAAAAACTTCCGATCCCGCAGCGAACGAATTGCTAACATTTCATTCGCCCTACCCCCTTCACCGTGAAATATAGTGAAATGAACACATGAGAACGTGTTTCACAGAAATAAATTTCTGACTCATTCCGGGCGCGACCTCGGGAAAAACCTTAAGTACGTAATACACTCGCAAACCACAATAGGTCGTGCTCCGAGTTTATGAGCTGGGCCTTTCTGGGCAGATTCTACCCTTCCAATCCCCCCCCCCGACTCCCTCACACCCCCACCTTTCCTAACTACAACCCGGCAGTTTCGACATTTTCTCTTCGTTTCGATATTATACAGGTCTAGAATTCAACAGTGTTGTCTATATAATCATACCATGGCTGCTTTGCATATGCACCAAATCCTAAAAAAAAAAAAAAACACTCGAAGCAAAATCCGGAAGAGTTCGAAGGGTGTTCGAGTGTGTTTCAATCCGTGATAGTTGGCGTTGCCCGCCGTCCAGAAAGGCCCCGCTCATAAACTCTGAGCACGACCTAGATGGGTCGGAGATTGTGGTTTCCGAGTGTACGTAGCTTCCAGCTTCTTTTATGACTTGCTTGAAGGAATTGCTAATGCCCTAGTAGTGGCCCAGCGTTTTTCGAACTGTGGGTCCCGACCCTTCAGTGGGTCGCGAGATAAATAAAATGTGTCGCGACAAAAAAAGGTGGGGGTGGGGAAACGAAAGTGGATGCAAAGTGCAGAATATAAACAACTCTAAATGATGCACAGCACTCATAAATCATCGCTAGTTTTACCGATTTCTCCCATGACTAGGCATAAGAATGCATATTATTATGAATTAATTATACAAATACAAAAAGGATGTTATCGCAGTCGAAATAATTTCAAGGTTTTGTCCAAGGCAATCGACAGTCTCTACCTCTCTTTTTTCCTTGTATCCTCAACTATCAAACAAGTTTGGTGTAATTTTAATAACTAGTTGTCATCAACAACTCTGGCAATCCGATAAACCCATATACATATTGAATACACTGAATGGTTTCAGAAACTGTTGAGTCTATGGCAAGGAAGACTTAAAGGTGATCATCCCACTTATTTTATGTTCCCAACATCGTTAAAACAAACTGCCGAGAACATCGTCAATGGTGATATATGAAGAAGATTAAAACTACAGATTTTGTCACATTTCACTTTCCTATCTCAAAGCTTTGATAGGTATTTCCCTGACGAGAAATTTGAACCAGTGAAAAAACCTTTGGATAAAAAAATCCATTTGCTTTCCAAAGTCCTGAATCAATAATTGAGTTAAACTTGTTACCTGAAAAAGAAGCAGAATTGCTGCATCTTAGTTGTTCCTTCACAATTAAGAATGATTTTGAGAAATGAGATTTGTGCTCGTTTTAGATTAAAAACAAAGGGGAAATTCCACTGCTGAGTAAAAAAGTCTATTCTGTTATCATTGCCTTTTCCAACTACTTATTTGTGTGAACTGGGATTTTCGACATTTAACTCAATTAAAAACGAAGAACAGAGACAGGTTTAACACTGCGTGTAGCATTGTCTTCCTCTGTTCCCAACTGGAATCGAAACCAGGTAAAACAAAGTCACAGGTAGAAAAGTAACAGTAAAAAGTCACAGGAAATAAAGTCACAATCTTTCCTACATAGTGACCCCCAAGGGTTTTAACCCGGTATGTATCCACCTTTGCTGCGTGTTTAGTACAAACCTGTTGAGGATTTTTTTTTAAAACTCGGTACATATCCAACTTTGCGGCGTGTTTATGACAAGCCCGTTGGCGATTACCGTAAAAAAATAAAGGACTGTAAATATCATAAAGATAATAAACCCCAAGATATAGTGCGAATTTTTCCCTGTGACTTTATTACCGGCCACCATAAGTTAATGTGACACTTTTCCTGTGACTTTTTTTCCTAGCTCAAATTGTGACTTTTTCCTGTGATTTTTTTTCCCGTGACTTTATTTCCGGACACCCTGGAATCAGGTGTTTATGAACAAACTAGAACATCCATCTTATTAAATGGCATCTTAAAAAAAATATATTTACTTACCTTTGTGTCAGAATTACCTTTAAATTTATTTTTCTTAAAATAATATTTTCACAGTCATAAAAATACATACATACAATCCCTAAACGTACGAAATTTACGAAATATACATATTAATTGTCGATGCTAAATAAAATGAACCTAGTGGATAGAGTTTGCCTTTGATTTATTACACGTGGATATAATGGGTCGAGATACAAAATGTGGTTCTTGCTGTGCATCGAAGTATAAAAAATTGTAAAATGGCCTAGACTCTCACTGGGGTTGTCCCTGATGTGAGTTAGAAGGTTATTTCTGTGAAACATGTCCACCTGTTCATTTCATATATATATATATATATATATATATATATATATATATATATATATATATATATATATATATATATATATATATACATATACATACATACATACATATACATACACACACACACATATATATATATATATATATATATATATATATATATATATATATATATATATATATATATATATATATATATATATATATATATATATATATATATATATATATATATATATATATATATATATATATATATATATAATTCATGTAGGGTACGGGATGCAAACCTATGGCCAGTCCGTTGATTTTGTCACACAGCGCCGGAAATGGTTTGCGGTAGAGAAGTCTCCTTCTAGGGAAGAAAGAAAAAATATCACTAAATAATATTTAGCCTATATGTTAACATGTAGACTACCCCGTTTAGTTATAATCTTTTTATCAATGAATAAGCAATGTATAATGAAGTTAATGTAGTTTCAATGTGTCCCATGAAGGGAAAGGAAAGCCACTTGAACTGCCGTATATATATATTTTTGTTTTAACTCCTTCGTGTTCTCATGACGTTTTGAGAATCTGCAGCATAGGTCTTTTCCCATGCATAATAGGCAACGTAACTGTAATTATGATATCCTAATGAGGGTGCATTGATGTTAAATTTTTCAAGAAAATCCCATTTTCCCCGTTACAGAACTCTTCATAATTAATTTTTGCCATATACGTCAGTATTATGTACTCCCTTATTCTTAAAAACTTTTTAAAACAGTCAACGATATTGGAGTAAAATATCAAATACATTTTGTGCCTTTTAAACGGTTGTGAAAAGTGATACCTTGAGGCACAGTTCGTTCTCGTCAGTAATGGAGTTTAGACGCTCTTGGATAGACAACTTGATCAAGTATTTAGGATAATAAAGCTCTTCCTATTTCAATTACGTTAATGGAGTCAACACAAAACCAGCTACAGATGATTTAAGGTTACCTGAGCCAAGACAGGCCTTCAATTTTGCAGCCACGAAACTACATTTACTCCCATTTGATATCAGGACAAAATACTGTACCTTTTTCAAGAAAAAAAATTAACGATTCCTATTTTATGATAGCGTGGATTTTACAATTAATGTGGAGCACAAAGGGGGTGCTCCACATTAATTGTGAAATCCACGCTATTATAAAATAGGAATCGTTAATTCTCTGTTGACGGACGATCATGTCGAATGAATCTGCGAACAAAAAAAAAAAATATAAAGAAGATAAAGAATGACGTAAGAGGTTTTCCATTCTTTCTGTATACTTAGGTTTATGAAAAGCTTTAATAAGAAATTTTTACGTACTTATAAATGCCCGTTCTCCTGGAATTTCTTCATTCGTTTTTCAGTAATTAAATGTGTTTTTTTATTATTTATATTTTATCAAAGAACCGGGAACCGCTCGAACAAGCAATGAAAATAAAAACAATGATATACAGTCCTCATATTTCTCTCTTCTAAATGATCCTTGTCTTCAAAGTGACGTCACTTGAGTGAAAACAAACCTTTCCCCATTTCAGTCGTCGCTTCGGTATCAGCGAAGCTACTGGTTTCTTTCAGTGCTCATAGATCGTGGGGCTGGCCGTTTTATGGAAGACTTCTTGTTTGTGTCATAGGAAAATCGTTGATTGCTGTTCGAAGATGATGAAAGCGCCCTATTTTACGTGGTGTGGGTGATGACCAGAGAGACCTACGTGGAGCAGTAGCAATGCACGCTCTTCATCAGCAGACAAGTTTTACTATCTTTTTTTGTGATGTTTTGGGTTTAGAATTTTTAGGGTTGTCAATATTTCAGGTTTGCTTATATTCGTTAAACAACTTGATGGGCCAAAGTTAGAATTAAATTTGAAGTTACTTGTGATTAATCATATTAGTATAACATTTTGGGTTAGTTAGGATTGAACTTGAGTTGTCAATGATTGATTTATAATCGTTCCACTTTTGGGCTAAATTAGGATTAAATTTGAGATGTTTGTGAAACTGATTAGAATCAGACATACTTTAGTTTTTCGGTGACACGCTTTTTCTTGTGGCGATTATTTAACTAGATTTGGTTGACCTGACAATTTCCCTACTCAGCTTATCGCAGCCTTATTTGTTGATTAGTGATTACGTGCCTTTGAAACTGTAATTGATAAATATCCTACGAAACTTAACTACTTTGTGGAACTTCAGTTGTCATGTAGCTATGGTTATTAGGCGTGCTGAATTCTCAAATGGTTTGTCATGCATTTCTGTATTTAATATTTTCTCTTTTTGGGTTAGGTAGATTCTTCAAGGAATCTTCAGTGGTGCGACATCGGATTTTATTCAAATTTACAACCGGGGGCTTAACTTTCCACGGAGGTTAGTACTGTCTTTGAAATTTAACACTTGGTAACATTAGTAGAAACCTTGAAACTTTGGGTTACATAATCTATACCGTATATGTAATATCAGTTATACTTTGTCACGATGCCATTTTAATTGTAATTACTTCCAGGTGCTAGCGAATCCAAAACAGAGGCCAGGCTAAACTATCAAGGTACCATGTGAGAAAAGGGACATTAAGTCAAATCCTGAGCCTAGGTTAATCTCAATATACGAAGTGTGATAAGGAATGCTTTACTCTTCAGCTTCGGCTTATTAAAACTGAGGTGAGACATAGGTTACTTCTAAACCAAATTTACTATCTCTTTCCTCTTCACCTCCACCCCTGCAGGGGCGGTGCCCCTGTAGGGGTGGAGTTTCCTCCCACGTCCTGTCCCGTAGGTCTTATGACCTATGGACATGACAGTGCGTGGGAGTTTCTTTTTAATCCAATTTGCTTTTCAGGTGATCAGTTCATTAGACATTTTTGGATTTTTGGAAGTTAACGTACATTTCATTTTCAAGCTTAACGGCATTTTAACTGCATTTTAAGTGCATTTTAATGTTTTAAAATATTTTTCCTTAAGCAAAATTGGGTCTTGATTTTAAAGTTCAACAGTTTTAACTTGAATAAAAACTTTGGGTCTTGATTTTAAAGTTCAACGGTTTTAACTTGAATAAAAACTTTATTCAGTTTTCTTTTATCAGTTTTAATTTCAAGAGTTCGGTTTTAGTTGAAACTTTAAATTTGAACATGTACAAGGACGTTAACTTTCAAAATTATTTCGTTGAAATATTAATTTTGATATTGCATTGCTTTGAAAGTGTAATTTGTTAATGTTGATTTTTTAAAGAATTTAATTGTAACCTAAAGTAACGTAAAAATAACTTGAATATCATCCATTCTTCATGTCATCCATATCTTCCATTCTTCATGTCATCCATATCATCTATTCTTCATGTCATCCATATCGTCCATTCTTCACGTCATCCATATCGTCCATTCTTCATGTCATCCATATCGTCCATTCTTCATGTCATCCATATCGTCCATTCTTCATGTCATCCATATCGTCCATTCTTCATGTCATCCATATCGTCCATTCTTCATGTCATCCATATCGTCCATTCTTCTCGTCATCCATATCGTCCATTCTTCTCGTCATCCATATCGTCCATTCTTCTCGTCATCCATATCGTCCATTCTTCTCGTCATCCATATCGTCCATTCTTCTCGTCATCCATATCGTCCATTCTTTACGTCATCCATATCGTCCATTCTTTACGTCATCCATATCGTCCATTCTTTACGTCATCCATATCGTCCATTCTTTACGTCATCCATATCGTCCATTCTTCACGTCATCCATATCGTCCATTCTTCACGTCATCCATATCGTCCATTCTTCACGTCATCCATATCGTCCATTCTTCACGTCATCCATATCGTCCATTCTTCACGTCATCCATATCGTCCATTCTTCACGTCATCCATATCGTCCATTCTTCACGTCATCCATATCGTCCATTCTTCACGTCATCCATATCGTCCATTCTTCACGTCATCCATATCGTCCATTCTTCACGTCATCCATATCGTCCATTCTTCACGTCATCCATATCGTCCATTCTTCACGTCATCCATATCGTCCATTCTTCACGTCATCCATATCGTCCATTCTTCACGTCATCCATATCGTCCATTCTTCACGTCATCCATATCGTCCATTCTTCACGTCATCCATATCGTCCATTCTTCACGTCATCCATATCGTCCATTCTTCACGTCATCCATATCGTCCATTCTTCAATAGTTTAACTTTTAATTTCGCTTAAATATTGTTTAAAAATATTTGATATTGCATTGCTTTGAAAGTATAATTTGTTTCACGTCATCCATATCGTCCATTCTTCAATAGTTTAACTTTTAATTTCGCTTAAATATTGTTTAAAAATATTTGATATTGCATTGCTTTGAAAGTATAATTTGTTTAATTTAACTTTAATTCTAAATTTTATTCTACACGTCATCCATATCGTCCATTCTTCAATAGTTTAACTTTTAATTTCGCTTAAATATTGTTTAAAAATATTTGATATTGCATTGCTTTAAAAATTCATACGTCCATTGTTTCACGTCATCCATATCGTCCATTCTTCAACAGTTTAACTTTTAATTTCGCTTAAATATTGTTTAAAAATATTTGATATTGCATTGCTTTGAAAGTATAATTTATTTGTTTAATAACTTTAATTCTAAATTTTATTCTAAATTTTCTTGTAACCTAAAGTAGCGTAAAATAGCTTCAATTATTGAAATATCTGATGTTGCGTTGTTTTGAAAGTCAGTGTTAGATTTTTTGAAATTTAAAATAGTTTATTAGTTTAAATTTTTCTGTAACCTAAAGTAACGTAAAAATTTCAACTTAATTTGTTTAAAGATTATTTAATTTGATTAAAGATTGCTTAAAGATTCATACAATCTTCATGTCATCCATATCGTCCATTCTTCAATAGTTTAACTTTTAATTTCGCTTAAATATTGTTTAAAAATATTTGATATTGCATTGCTTTGAAAGTATAATTTATTTTTTGTTTAATATAACTTAATTCTAAATTTTATTCTAAATTTTCTTGTAACCTAAAGTAGCGTAAAATAGCTTTAATTATTGAAATATTTGATGTTGCATTGTTTTGATGTTGCATTGTTTTGAAAGTCAGTGTTAGATTTTTTGAAATTTAAACATAGTTTATTAGTTTAAATTTTTCTGTAACCTAAAGTAACGTAAAAATTTCAACTTAATTTGTTTAAAGATTATTTAATTTGATTAAAGATTGATTAAAGATTCATACAATATGCAATTCATACAATATGCAATTCATACAATATGCAATTCATACAATATGCAATTCATACAATATGCAATTCATACAATATGCAATTCATACAATATGCAATTCATACAATATGCAAACCCTTATTAATCCAGGCTCATTGTGTCTGAACCATACCATGGTTTTACTGGTGATTTACTTGGCCAATTGTTTGTAGCCTTAACACTTCTTTGGCAATTTTCTGGAAGCTCTAATCATAGGGTTTAGAAATTTATGAAGTAAAATTTTAAATTTGGGTATGTAAAGTGCAGCTTCGGCTCAACATTTAACGCTAATTGCAATTTTTTTCATTGTAATGCTTTTAAAACATTTTCTCCAGCATTTCCTTTCATTTACAGGATAGGCTTACTGAAACGGTCGTATAAGGCAACGTAAACTGGATACTTGCGCGAGTCAAGAACTCGCGTTTTTGTGCGTTTTGCCGTTCTTAGAATGTGGTTTAAAATGGCATCACTGATTGCTAATTAAGTCTTATTTACTTGACGGTTCGCATATGTTTTTCAGACTTGATATATGTAAACATGTGAACGTTCTTAACTTCATTAGTTTTCAGTACGAATTATGTAAGATTTTAAGTTTAATTATGACAAATTTTAATGTAAACATGTGAACGTTCTTAACTTCATTAGTTTTCAGTACGAATTATGTAAATTTTAAGTTTAATTATGGCAAATCTTAGGCCCAAAAAATTGCCCTTATGTACTAAAGAGCACAAAAACTTTCGTTACCAGATGCAGAATAAAAACTAATCTGACCATGAATCACTGAAGCAGTTTAACAGGTAATAAATGCGATGTGGCACCGTATAATTCAAATTAGTTTTGGGGGGAAGTAATTTTATGCATGTCTCCATTATATTAATAGCGTTAGTGATTATGAAAAAATTGTGGACGGTATTGTGTGAAGAAAATGTTCTAAAATGAAAATAAAGGTACTTTGGCAGTAAGTTTTTGTGAATTTCCTAGACGCCTGTCATAGTCGTAATACTTGTTCACTAGATACACACATTTTCAATTAGTATCCTGATTGAAGTAAGAGGGCTGATTGAAGTAAGACTGCTGATGCCATCTGTTAAATTTTATGGTAAAGAGCGGCATCAGGACTGGCAGTCACTGCCTGTATTCAGCCTAGTTTAAAGTGAGAACAGAGGATGATATAAGGATGAAAAAAAAGCAATTAAAAAAACTCTAAAATCTAAAATCCTGGATGGTAATAGATCCTCATCGATCTTGACATGAAAGATCAGAGGAGTACTTTGACATATAAGACTGAGATGGAAGGAAAACCAATAGGTGAATCTAAAATCCTGGAAGGTAATAGATCCTCATTGATCTTCCGACATGAAAGATCTAAGGAATTTATTTTGACATAAAAGACTGAGATGGAAGGAAATCAGAATAGTCTGTGAACTGAGTATTCGGGGTATTCTGTGGTCTGCAAACCACCTCAAAAAGGTAACAATTATGGCAGTCTAAAATTTTCGGTTTACCTACGTTGTGGTAAACTAAAACCACTACTGTAGCTTAACATTAATCCTAGCATATTTAGTGTCACTGTATGATTGGTCCACCATTCATAGTGAAGGTGTTTTATGCGAGCTAGCTACTATTCACGATTAGGCTATGGCCGTAATTTAATTGAGTTAGGCACTTAGATTCAGGTACCTTGACTAGTTTAATGTTTGAGATAAGAGAAAGTTAGGAAGAAAAAAAAAGGAAGCCAGTGTGTTCCTAGGTATGTGGTAGACCCAAGTGGCGAACGGTTTAATTGCAGTTAGGCGGTTTCATCGGCTGCACGAGTTTGCGGCTAAAACATGCAATGCTGAATGAGTTTTACCTGTATAGCTACGAATGTGGACGTTCGTTGTTTTTTAACAGCAAATGAGCTAACGCTAAAACGTCCATATTAGTGTTGAACTTGACACATTCCAATGCCGGTGACTTGTTCAAAACATAAAACAATCGGTTGTTACTGTAAGTCACTTTGCTTTGTAACCGAAGTAAGATACCAGGGTGAAGTTGTAAGGCGGACAATGGTGAATTTTTACACGAAGGCGTAATAGTTCAACTGATTCCAGCGAAAGTTACCACGTTCAAATCATAATTCTATTAGTCTGGACTAGGAATACAAATGCATATACCGTAGCACCATAAACAAAAATCATCCCTCAACTTGCAATAGTCTTGGTGAAACGGATTAGTGAGGTAATAGGTTAGTCAGTGGGGTGAGGGACAAA
>NC_089799.1:23617113-23642113 GCF_040412425.1 Macrobrachium rosenbergii | reverse complement strand
ACGGGTGTTGGTAGTAGGGGTAGCAAAGGGCTCCACGCATTCCTTGACAGGAAAGGAAGGGGACGGTAAACCTAGAAATCTAGAATGGCCACTGAGGCCCTATGTCATTTGTGTATAGTTGGTTGTTCATGCGATGTATGGCATCTATAAATGGTTTTACCAGTACCTCATCACAAATGCAAGCACGAAGAGGAATGCTTTTAACTTGGTTTTCCGGAATTTCCTAATGAATGCTTGTTGGAGCCAACTGCCTCGAAAGCGTAAACTATCTCACATTTTGTAAAATGTGATAGTTTACGCTTTCGGGGCAGTTGGCTCCAACATGCATTCATTAGGAAACATTCTACCGGGACACATTCCATACATGTTTTGCTCCTTAATCGGTTAGTTAACATCCCGGTCATCGACCTCCTCACCAAATCCCGTATTTGGAAAGAATACAAGGTGAATGTGAAAAGCTAAGAGCATGATTAGTATAACATTCGCGGTTTTGTAATGATCTATTAAATTTTGACAGTTCCTGCAAGGTATGAATGGTAAGAGTTGGTATGAAAATTATGAATTTCATGAGATCGATAAAGCTTTTAAAAATAAGTTATGAAAATTTTATGTTCGTAAATACTATATTCAGTACAGTATGCAATATATCGTTTTGACAAGCATGCTCTGCACAAACCATAATATGATCTCACAAGGTAGACACCCCAAATTAGAAAATGACATTTAGTGAGTTGCATTGCATAAATGTATGAATTCACATTTTAACATTTCATCAAATTCCTCACTGTGCTCAACGATCACTGAGGAAAAACATACCATAATATAATTGCAATGAGGTAATAATGATTCATGAAATAACCATTTTCCAACCAGTTAGTGAGTATCCCGTAGCATAAAAAGCTTTTCGATCATCCTACGAAAGTAAAGGATGACTAGCGCACTATAAGCAACGGGGAAGGATACTCAGGATTCCTTTACCTCGATACTTGTATAGTATTTTCGTTAAGCGAATTTTATGTGTTCGACTGATGTTGCTAAAAGGCTTGTCGAAAATATACTTAATGAGTTATACAAGATGACCAAATGACATGTAAAAAAAAAAAATAAATTGACTGCCATTACGACATTCTCATAGTTTACCATTTCATATTTGATATTTTTGTTCTAGTAAAAAAACAGCATTATAAGGGGGTCCCTTTTTGTTTAAACAGACATATATGGGCAACAAGGTTATCGGAAAAGGAAATGATTACATACGATAAGTCATTGTTAAAACTGATAAAATTTTAAAGGCAAATCCATATATGCACTAATAGAGGATTGTCAAAATGAGCATCAAAACAAAAAACGATTTTTTAAATATTTAAATAAATATTTGACTTGGAAAAATTGTAAATACCTCTCAGTTCTACAGGTAGGTTATCTTTATGTAAAGTAGGATATAAACGTATAAGCTAAAAACAGTTATGAACGCCACTGGATGCTTTTTACTGCATTTTACTAGTGTTTTAATTATTCATGATTTTGATAATGATGGGTCATCAGTCGAAAAGGTCCATAAATTTTTTAAAGAGCTCACGCACTCTGAAAAATGGACCAAACAATATCAGTTAAATTTTCTAAACATTTGGTTATAATGGATACCGGAATGTTAAAGCAGTTTGTGGGTGTTAACTCAGTGACGTCAGAAAACTGAAAATTTTGCCAACACGGTGCTATGAATAGGTTTGCAGATTACAGAACGCCTCTGTAGTCTGTGATTAAGCCCGCTGAGATTTCTCGGGCTTACATGATAAATACAAACCAATATATCAGTCATGAAGTACCAAAATAGTTGCTGAAATGTTTTATGTATAGCTATTGTGAACTCAGTACTTAGGTGGTTACGATATACGAAATCATAAATACGGACTTAATAACCACTTTCACTCTCATATCTGTTTAGAATCAATTGCACAATATGTTATATATTGAAATAAATAAATCAATAAATAAATAAGAATGATCCGTTTTCCTTTTCCCTGCCCTCATACGCGCTGCATTCACGTCATCTGTTAAGGGTCCCATTATAATAGTTACCTTGTTACCAGCTTAGGTGATTCATTGTTTCGTGATTCGTGTTCGCTCTGCGGCTAGATGGGGCATGGACTATTATGTTCTTTAATATATATGATTCCTAAAATCTCTTTGTCCAACGGACTGAGTTTCTATTCCTTAAATTACAATGAAGCAGATAGTATATATATATATATATATATATATATATATATATATATATATATATATATATATATATATATATATATATATATATATATATATATATATATATATATATATATATATATATATATATATATATATATATATATATATATATATATATATATATATATATAATGGAGCTTTGAAAGTATAAATATCAAAGGAAATGAGGATATTGATCAAGCAGCCAAGGTTACAATCGTATGACTAGATCAAACATACCTGTTCTTGTCAGTGATGCGTTACTGTCTCTAACTCCCACCATCTTGAGTAAGTGGCATGTGATGTGGAACAGCGAATCTGACAATAGCAAATTAAACAGATTAAAGCAACTGCTGGATTGTGGTGGTGTTCAGAGTGTCTTGTTACACTACTGATCACACCAACTTCGGATCGTACATCCCTCAGATGGACCGATACTTCTTTCCGAAAACAGTTGTAATTGCTACTGTTAGGACTTCTAACATGGCTGATTGCACAGATTTCGGTCCTAGGAACTTTTTTTTATTATTATTATTTACTTTGACATGGTATGAATCCCACTTCACAGAGGCTAAGGCGCAGCACAAAGTAATCTTCCAATTTTTCTCTTGCTTTAATGAGCAAGAGCCCGTGCTGAACACAGGTCTTTCCTAATCTAATATATACCAGGGGTTGTGTTTTCTGTATATGACCTCATTTAAGCCTTTTTTTCTTTCTCATGATTCAGTTACAGGCGCACAATCTATTTGTGTCGTTAATATATAGTTATTTTTTTATTCTATTTAAATTTTATTATTAAAAGAGGTTGAAGACAAGGGAGGGGATATATACAAAAAGGAATGTACCGGGCAGATCTATGTGTACATGCGATGATGATGAATATGTCGGCATTTCATTTTTACTATTGCAAATTTCGGGATCATTTTGATACGGTGTAACGAGCAACGGCTATATTCACTATTCATAATGCACCTGCCAGTAATGGATGATTCAGTCCATTCAAACAAAGAGGTATATTCAAACATATATAATATATATATATATATATATATATATATATATATATATATATATATATATATATATATATATATATATATATATATATATATATATATATATATATATCTGAAAGGCATCAGGCCTAACACAAAGTACCTATTCTGTTTAAAAGTCTCTGAAGTGTTTCTCTCCCATTATTTCTCATGACCTCATATCTCAAGGCAGAGGCCGTATGTACAGTACAAACACTAACAAGTGATTGCAATGACACCTGTCACGAGAGAGAGAGAGAGAGAGAGAGAGAGAGAGAGGAGAGAGAGAGAGAGAGAGAGAGAGAGAGAGAGAGAGAGAGAGAGAGAGAGAGAGAGAACACACTTTTATGGGAAAAAAATTGAATTATGGTGAGCCACGTTCAGTCACACGCTCTGAAGTTGAAGAAGGCCACAGTCAGTTCATTACTTGAGTAAAAATGTGGTAAACCTTGTTACAATGATGACTGTAGCACCGAAGAGATTTTGTCGACGTACAGTGTGTCAGAAGTGACATCGGACAATATTATAATAAAAAGTCACTAAAATTTAACCGTTCTCTTACATCCAATAAAATACTGTAGTCGGAACTCAACCATAAAGATGAATGACATCGTGGCTGAAGCTGCTGTAACATTCAAAATGTCGTTTGTCCCGCTATTTTCTGAAAGATTTTTGACCAAATGAGTTGATGGCTACATGATTTATAACATCATCTCGCTCTTTGATTTAAAATTAACCATTCCTCTGACTTTCCAGGCAATTTCGACCAGAAGGCATTTGCATGCTTGGCAAAATAGCATTATTTTGCTTCCCGACTGAAGAGGTTGTTAAACTAATATTTCAGTCATGAAGTACCGAAATAGTTGCTGAGATGTCTTGTGTTTAGCCATTGTGAACTTGTACCTATGTACATAGTTATACCAAGTTTTTAGCTGATGGAAACTTGATAATGGATTGCTAATGATAAACGTTCTCATTAGTAGTCGGACTAAACCCATAAACCCCGGAAATTGCGAAGTAAAGTACTGTGGATGTATGCCTAAAGAGTACACACCCTTTTTTCCATTGCCGATTCAGGCAATCCGTTGTTTAATCACCCGGAAAATGGTATAAAGGAAGAAATTTATAGTAGACTGTTAATGTACGAACTGAAGTCTCTCCCAAGTGTTTAGTGTACATTGGCCGTGTCTTTGAATGAGTGAATTCTTGAAGATTTTCATGGAAAGGTCTTTGGGTTATCATATTGGTTTCTAGTTCTAGGTAGCGATTTGGGCTTCTATTGGTCTGTTTTGGACCTGTCAGACCTACACCATGTCTTCTTTCTGCAGGAGAGTATTGGGGTCAAGAAATTTGTCTTCACATCTTTCTATCTTCTGTCTGGTTGGTCTGTACTGGTTGTTGTTCACGCTTTTTCTCACTTTGTAATGGATCGCCTCTAGCTCCCGACGTTTCTGGCTTATCCTCCAAGAAAAATCATACTTAGAGGCATTTAAGAATAAATAAAAGTTACAAAGTTCCGCTAATGCCTTAATAAGCAATAATTTCTTTAAAACTAAAGTCCGAAATTGATACTTATTAATTCAAGGTTCTATAACTTCATAGAAAATTAGAAAGACTCCATCCATTTCCGAAACTGTAATAGAAAACGGTGCTGGGGTACTATTAGGAAAAAAATGATACTGACTCTCATGCACAAATCACCGGCGAACGCAGGTTTTTGTACTTGGCGTCGGCATCAAGCCGGTGGCCGGTAATAAAGTCACAGAAAAAAAAAGTCACAGGGAAAAATGTCACTATTTTGGCCAGGAAAAAAAGTCACAGGAAAAAAAAGGCACATTAATTTATGGTGGCCGGTAATAAAGTCGCAAGGGAAAAATTCACAATATTTCTTGGGGGTCATTATCTTTATGATATTTACACTCTTTTGTTTATGTTTATACGGAAATCCCCAACGGGCTTGTACTAAACATGCTCAAAGGTGGATACATACCGGGTTAAAATCCTTGGGGGTCACTATCTAAGAAAGATTATTGTGACTTTTTTCCTGTGACTTCTTTTCCTGTGACATTTTTCCTGTGGTTTTTTTTCCTGTGACTTTTTTTACCTAGATTCCGTCGACTCACTCACCATGACAGCCGATTGGTGCGTTTGAAACAAGTAGCTATTTATGAAAGAATTTTTATCATATCACCGTTTAAATTGTCGCTTAATATCCAATTTGCTTTATTTCAGAAATAATACTGATAAGGAATTTTAACTGATGAGTGGTTCGTCACTGAACGTCGTTGGTTCTCATTGTTCGGCAGTTTCAGTCCTATGAGGCGACGAACTACTTATCAATTAAGATTTCCCTTCGGTATTATTTCCGAGGTAGAGCCAATTGTAGGTTAAACATTTGTAGCTTGATGTGTATACACACACACACACACACGCATATATATATACTATATATATATATATATATATATATATATATATATGTATATATATATATATATATATATATATATATATATATATATATATATATATATATACATATATAATGATCAAAACAGAGAAAATATGCTTTTAAGTAACTGCCTCACAGCTAGTGTATGATATATGAAATATACAGTATACAGCATAAAAAGGTGTTTATGGGAAAAACCAGAAATTATATGAATTTACAATATCTAATTAACTGTTACGATAGCCATTTTACTTTCGTGAAAATGCAATATCAGCATTTTCTCTAATTTCCTCATCAGTGACAAATATTATTTCCGCAAGAGCTGATGCTGTGACATGGTGTAGAATTGGGGCATAAAATACGGGTCATTTTGCTTTCTGCGTCACTGGTCCGTTGGAGAAAGAATTAGCCAACCGTATCAGAAAACCAAGCCTTATAAGGAACGCCTAGAGAATGAGGCATAAAAAAAATCGAAAAAATAATTTTGTGTTTCGTCAGTGGCCTGTTGTTGACTCAGAGGAGTTACTTGTGGGACTTCTTTCCTTAAAATTGACTGAATTCCGGCATAAGGAATTCAGTGCATGAGGTGCCTGGCGTGTTGCCTTATCAAGCTATTTATTGTAGAGGTACATATGCCTGATGTCAATAGGTTAGCTTAAGTTTAGTTAGTAATTTTTCACGTCTTCCCTGAGGAAGTTTTGTTATTTAAATTTTATTCCAGTATTCGTAATATGATTTAGGATTATACTGCCCACTAGGTCAAGGTGTTAGACCTGTAATGCATAGAAGACCATAGGTTGGCCGAAGATGTTCTTGGCAAAAGTTCATTGATATGGATTTAGTAGAGCAATTTCATATTTTGCCTCACGGAAGAAAATAAGCCATTATTAGGAGTGGCTTTACTGAGGGTAGCCTAGTATATGGAAATTGTGCTTTGTACAGTAGTTTAGTTTTTGGCTAGGCTAGTTCAGCATAATACTGCAAAATCACACTCACTCCTCCATGCCTCCAAGCTGTAACTTATTATCTCTACGCATAGTGTGATTATTCATTCAGTCAGAGGATTAATTTTCCATAAATGTAGTTATACTTGCCCGCCCCTTACCGAAATTGTAGTTCGTAAAAACAGCAATTGTTAAACTGTATAGTGCTGTTGAGGCATTTTTATCTAAATAGAGGACTTTGACGTTGTAAAGTATTATTCTTATTGTTTTTGTTGTTATTATTATTTTTATTTCACTGAGCAGAATGGCACCTGGATGCCGTTTAGTTTGCATTATAGCTTCTCCAGGACCCACTAACGTCCTGAGTTTCTCGATCTCTCGAATGATTTTCTTCGTAACAGCAGGTACATTATACAGAAGCTGTCCAAAACTCATTTATTCCTCGACGTTTCGAGAGAGCTTCGTATCATTTTCTAAAGGTGAATGAAGCAAGGGGTGATGATTTAGGTTTAGCCAGGCTTGTGCTGCACTGGTTCTCGCTCTACAGCAGCCCGTAAAGCCAGGGGTACATCTGTGCCATATACTGTATATAATAATAGCAAAGCTTGCGTGGTGGGGAGAGGGGGACCTACCACTGGCTGAGAGCGGAATGACTCATCCGGGAGTCTGGCTGACCGGCGACGCAGGCGTTGATTAGCTGGCGCTGGGTCCCGGCCACAGGGCGCGCTGCCTGAAGTAGCTGGCGGCTGAATTGTTTTCTCAGGGGTGAGCCTTGCCGTTCTCCTGACGGTGGTAGGGGGAGAACAAGGGTTTCCTGGGTAACGTTCACAGGAAGGCGACGACAACCATCGCCGCCTGTGATAGAAGGAGGCCCTCGCCATCTTCCGATGGAAACCAAGCTTTATTAGGATGAGTTTCATTTCAGTCTGTTGCCAGTCAGATATTTTTCAATTCAGCCGTAAGGTTATGTTCTGTACAAGGCGTTGCACGGACAAATAACTGATGTTAACTCAAAGAAAATACGTTTCAGGGTATTATAAATTCATTTTGAACAAACCTGTTAAACAAAACTCCACGAGTGTCCATACATTGGCATAGATAGCCTACGGGTAATACACGCCACAATTAACAACAACAAACTTTGAACGGAATTATTTTTATTGAAAGAAACCCACAAGATTCCTGTGTATAACTTGTTTACTTGTAAATATTTACATGTTACTTTTAAACTCGAGTACTTTCAGGTCCTAACTGTGACCCGTTTTCAAGAGATGAGGTAGTCAGGCTGGTTCAAGGCCCATCAATATTTACAAGTAAACAAGTTATACACAGGAATCTTGTGGGTTTCTCTTTCCATCTTCAGAAGAAAAACTGAAAGAAGTTTTCGTTTGGTTCATTATTATTATTATATTATTATTATTATTATTATTATTATTATTATTATTATTATTATTATTATTATTATTATTATTATTATTATTATTATTCAGAAGATGAACCCTATTCACATAGAAAAAGCCCGTAAGGGCGCTTAAATTCAAGCTTCCAAAAAATACGGTGTTCATATGAAGGAAGTAACAGAGGGTAATAGGGTATATAGAAAAAAAATCAGTTACTAGAAAGGCAAAAAATAATGAATCAGTTGATAGATCGATAAAAATGTAATAAATCATAAAATACAGAAATGGCTACAGAAAGCAACATAATGAAAATGATGCATATTAAATACAATGCAAAAGGGAAATTACTTCAGTATTTGAGTTAACTTTGACAGGAGAGATTCATAATTGATCATTATTTTTGACGAATAGGAATCTGACCCGAGGGAACTCCAGGCATATTGAACAAAGTGGAAGATACTCCATTTAGTGAGTTTGGAAAACTTTTTTTTTTTTAACAAAGTTTGGTCTTTCTTTGCTATTGCCTCTTTTGGAGAAACAAATCCATAATAAGGTAACTGTACAAATGTATTTACAAATCAAAATATATTGTATAGTTTAATTTTTAGATATAATTGTACAGTTACGTAAATTTCGATTTTTTTCTCCAATTTAATTTCCATGCTACTATCAGTATTTTTTTTTTTTTAAATCAATTACCTAGTTTATTCGAGGTATGATAAACTGTGGTTGGTTAATAAATATAGGCTATACAGACACGGAGCTAAGTCCTTAAAATTCTATATAACTAATCCAAGTTGTAAGAGACTCCATCGCATCTTCCCAGAGGGGTTCGAAAACTTTCAGTTAAACCACCTCTAAAACTTTTGCTTGCATTGATATTTCTCACGTTTTCTTCGTCATTCTCTCCGTTTTCCTTATCGTCTCCTGCGTTTTCTTTGACAGTTCTACTGTTCAAGTCTAGTTCATCCAAAAAAATGACATTTCTAGGTCCAAGACGGATTAAAAAGAACTATACTATAAACTCGAAATTCCCTGTCACGGACAAACTTTCCTGTAGGACAATGCACCAGAAGCATTTTTGAAGGAATCGAGGAAAAATATTGACGCAACTGGTCAAGCCACCTAGCAGCAGACCGAAGAAGTAGAAAGGAGCTGTTGTAATAATAATAATAATAATAATAATAATAATAATAATAATAATAATAATAATAATAATAATAATTTCTAGATATGTTCGAAATTATCCACGACAGGCAATAGACTTCACAGTACAGTGGATGTTTATTTCATTCCCAAGTTTATAATCTGGCACTAATATTTGAAATTTGCTGGGAAAATCCCGTCGACGTGAATAATGTCAGTCTTCAAAGTCACATATCAAAGTCACATATTAAATTTAAAGTGTTTAAATATTGAGGATTAATATTCTTAAAGAACCAGTTATGAACGATTTACCTAAAACATCAAGAAATCCAAACGTAAAGTAATAATGATGATAATGAATAAGAATTCCTTGGTATAAAATTAAAAGAATAGCATGTTTGCTCTGGTAATCATGTTCAAATTTTATTCCTTCATCTCAACCAAAATTAATACACAATAACTCGCTCACACACATACATACACATACATACATACATATATATATATATATATATATATATATATATATATATATATATATATATATATATATATATATATATATATATATATATATATATATATAGAACCTAAGTTGCGTCCAGTGACCTTCAGGTCTAGAGAAGTTAAAACTTTGCTTCTGGGACCTTGGCAGTTACAGTGGTATACTCGTAGACTCTAAAAGACTGCTGATTTCATTGCTTCTAAGATTACTACTGTTTTCAGAAAGTTATCTGAACTTGCAAGAGTGCTCTCTGTTTGAGTGAAAGGAAAACGTTGCTGTATTACCCTAGGGACTTAATCCACCTTCATGGGCTCAGAATATAAACTGATTTTAGTTACACCTCTTATACCTATAGTTTTTGAGAAATTGCTCTTTAAGAATCTTTGAATGTTTGTTGAAGGTAATAACATTCTATCAGCATTGTGTTTGGATTTCGTAAAGACCTTGGTATTTGTGATGCACTCTTGTCAATTGTTGACTGCGAATCATGAAGCTAAGATTATTGTGAATTAGCTGATCTTTTATTAATATTTTAAATGAAATTTTGATAAGCAGAACCAAATGGGTCTGTGTTGATGGCCAGTACAATAGCTTTAGTAACGTCATTTCAGGTGCTCCTCAAAGTAGTGTTCTTGGACCTTTACTATTCGTTATCTATACTAGTGACGCATGGCAAGGTTTGAAGAACAAACTGATTGCATATGCCGATGATGCAACTCTTCTAGCTGCTGTTCCTTCCCTGCACCTTTGGTCGATGGTTGCTGAATCGTTGAATAGAGATCTGGCACATATTCATGGGTGGAGCAGGCATTTGGGCATGAAGCTTAACCCTTCTAAAAGTTAAAAGTATGATAGTCGATCCAGAACACCTTTGCCTTTCCATCCTGATTTACACTTAAATGGTACTGTTTTTAATTCCAGTAACTTTTAAGATTTTAGGCGTAACTTTTGGTAAGACATTGACTTTTGAGAATCATTATAGGTAATACTGATTCATCTTTTTTTCAACAAGTTTCTATCTTAAGGACTATTTTCGGATTCTTCGTGATGAATCTAGTATTTCTAGGTGTTTTACCTCTTTTCTTCTTCCTTATTTAGTGTTCAGTTCTCCAGTGTGGTCTTTGGGTGATGACTTTCATTTCAAACTCTTGGGCAGAGTTATGTCATTAGTCAAGTTTATTTTGCCAACTCTTAATGTTGACTTGTGGTGCAGACGTATAGTGAGTTCATTATACTTGTTGCATAAAATGCTCCATAACAACAAACATTCTCTGCCCTCTTTTTTACCTAGCCTAGCTGTTTTTGCCTGCAACACTAGGCAGGCTGGTGCTGCAAACAGTGTGTCGTTTTCTAGTATCAGGTTTAATGGTACTCAGTTTACTTGGGGTTTCATCTTGGCTACAACTAAAATGTGGAACAGATTACCTAGTTTAGTTGTGGGATCTTCTGATCTCCAAATGTTTAAATAAGGAGCAAATTAATTCCAGCTTTCTACTGAAGTCTCCTGAATTCAGGTGTATAGTCTCTTGATTTTGTTGCCCTTGGAAGTGCAATTGGCTTGACATACAGGTAAAATGTGCCACTTTTTTATGAGAGATGCCCGTAAATTGTAGATGAGCTTATTCACAGTCATGAGGTCAGTGGCATCTGGGGTACTCACTCCTGAATGACATTCAGTTGATAATAGTATTCTAATATGCAAGCCCCTGATAACTGTACTTATTGCAGAAAAAGAAGAAGAGAGAGGTTAGCTGGATAGATGTGTTGACAGAGTTACGAGAAAGGAGGGTTCTTAATGTCCAGGAAGCGGGAGTGATTGGCACATTGTTTCTAGGAAGGTTTGGCAGAATGCTGATGACCCCCCTGTGTATGTATATAAAGCGGAAAATGCTGACAAAGCTATATACATAGAGGGCCCTACAAAATTCACGAGTAAAGTATGAATGTGGCCAAGAGCCTTACTTTTCATCAAGAGCCACCCCTCTTATGGGTAAAGGTTTAATCTCTGGTATGTAAAATTCCTCAGCTACCCTGACACTGTAGACATTTAAATTTATAATAAGACAGACAAAATGTTAAATAACATGTTCAACAGAAAAATGGTAAGAAGATTTTCATGGCAAAAACTAAACTAATATATTACATACTAGCTGACCAACTTGGCACTACCCGGGAAAACTCTGAATGACAGTCTACATGTAGAGGGAGGAAAGAGGGAAAGGGGAGGGGGAGGGAAGAGAGAAGGGTGAAAGGGGAAAGGGGAGCGGGGGAGAAGGGGGAGGCGTTTGTGTTGACAATCCAACTGATAGTACTACTTTTTTCATGCGAACATCCACCCTTTGAACAGCCGTGGGTGAACTGACAGGCATTACTGTGGTGACTGTCCCTTTTATCCAGGTATCACTGTGCTGTCTGTCCATTTCATCTAGGTATTACTGTGATGACTGTCCCTTTTATCAAGAAATATTGTTGTGATTGTCCCTTTTATCCAGGTACTACTGTGCTGTCTGTCCCTTTTTTCCAGGTAATACTGTGATGAATGTCCCTTTTATCCAGATTTTACTGTGGTGATTGTCCCTTTTATCCATGTATTACTGTTCTGCCCGTCCCTTTTGTCAAGGTGTTATTGTATAGCCTGTCCCTTGTATTTAGGTATTACTGTGGTGACTGTCCCTTTTATTCATGCATTACTGTGCTGTGTGACACCTTCAAACAGGTATTAGTGTACTACTTGTCACCTTTAGTCAGGTGTTGCTGTGCTGTCTGTCCCTTTTATCCAGGCATTACTATGGTGACTGTCCCTTTTATCCAGGTATTACTATGCTGTCTGTCCCCCTATAACCAGGTGTTACTGTGCTGTCTGTTCCTTTTACCCAGGTATTACTGTGGTGACTGTCCCTTTTATCCAGGTATTACTGTGGTAACTGTCCCTTTTATCCAGGTATTACTGTGCTGTCTGTCACCTTTAATCCGGTATTATTGCGCTGTCTGTCCCTTTTATCCAGGTATTACTGTGGTGACTGTCATTTTTACTCCAGATATTACTGTGCTGTCTGTCCTTTTTATCCAGGTATGACTGTGGTGACTGTCCTTATTATAAAGGTATTACTGTGGTGACTGTCCCTTTTATCCAGATATTACTGTGGTGACTGTCCCTTTTATCCAGGTATTACTGTGATGACAGTCCATTTTATCCAGTATTGCTGTGCTGTCTGTCATCTTTTACCAGGTATTACTGTGCTGCCTGTCCCCTTTATCGAGGTATTACTGTGTGGCTGTCCCTTTTATCCAGGTATTACTGTGATGACTGTCCCTTTTATCCAGGTATTACTGTGCTGTCTGTCATCTTTAACCAGGTATTACTGTGCTGTCTGTCCCCTTTATCCAGGTATTACTGTGTGGCTGTCCCTTTTATCCAGGTATTACTGTGCTGTCTATCCCTTTTATCCAGGTATTACTGTGATGACTGTCCTTTTTATCCAGGTATTACTGTGGTGACTGTCCCTTTTATTCAGATTTACTGTGCTGCCTGTCACCTTTAACCAGGTATTACTGTGCAATCTGTCCCTTATGTCCAGGTATTACTGTGGTGACTGTCCCTTTTATCCAGATATTACTGTTGTGACTGTCCTTTCTATCCAGATAACTGTGCTGTCTGTCCCTTCTATCCAGGTATTACTGTGGTGACTGTTCCTTTCACCCAAATATTACTGGGGCGATTGTCCCTTTTATCCAGGTATTACTGGTGACTGTCCCTTTTACCCAAATATTGCTGTGGTGATTGTCCCTTTTATCCAGTTATTACTGTGCTATCTGCCCTCTTTATCCAGGTATTACTGTGGTGACTGAAAAGCATATACAACAATATATTTCTATGAGGTATGATAAACCCATAGAGTTTATTTGTCTCTTAAGTTACAAAGGGAAAGGGTAAGGGTGATGGGGGAAGGCGAAGGGGAAGGGGAACGGGGTACGGGTTTGAAACCTACCCTATTATCTAAGTTTGGTCAAATGGTGCCACGTGCCAAATTTTGTCTAGATCGATCAAGCAGTTCGGATTTCTATAGCGCACAAACATATCAGCAGATATACAAACATAGAGAAACATTCACTTTTATATATAAGACGAATAATTATAAAACTGTTAGGACATTTGCTTGAGTGATTAAATGGTTATTCAATCAATTATTTTTCACTTAACTCTGGTGAACCTAAAATCTTTTGCCTGTGGTGATGTCTTTTAGCCAGACTTTGATGTCTCTACAGCATGTCAAAATTCTGAAATCTGAAAGGACAAATTGCATTGTGTCAATAAGAGAAAATTAATCATTTGCTTCTCTCTTCAACCAGTAACTATCTACCCATTAGGGTACAAAAATGTACAGTTTTTTTAATTCGTACTTGAAGGTGACCCTACCCTAAATCTCTTCTCTTCATAGAATTGCTCAGATGTTACTTCAAATGCCCAAGGAAAAATATCTAGGTATTGGAAAGGTTAAAAGAAAAAAGTCATGTAGTAAAATATGTGGGTTAAAAGAGAAAAAATCATGTACTACTGTAATATGTATATTCCAAGCGTTTTTAGACTACAGATGTCGAACACTATACAAAAAACAAGGTACTTCAGTTTTTTTTTATAACTTCAAAAGGCGTCCTTGGTATCAGATCTATCTGATGGTATAAAAGGTGGGGTTACACTTCTATGCCAGCAGTGCTTGCACAGAATTCAGGATGGTATCTATCTATCTTTCTATTTGTCTATCACTCAAAAGGCAAATAACGTTGTTATAGCTATGATTTACTTTGTTATAAACAGTGGAAAATATTTTCACATCCATGGTAACTTTCAATTATTCTTCTCATAAAATATCTACATCTTGCACAACTATTTTGTTAGCGGTTATCATGTGCGTTCATCGACTCTTTTATTGGACGGACGTTTAGTTTTAGTTGCTTTATCCTTCCTTTATAATTGTGCCTAATGTCTGAATTTCTATCACAAGACCAGCAGTGCAATTTTTACTGTTCCCTATAGTTTTACTTCCATGTAACTGTATAACTTGTTTCCAGTACTGTACCAATGATTATTTATATCTTTTATTTTATATGTAAAAATGTGTCCCAAATTCTATGGATATATATATCATGAGCTAGCTTTGTAAACTCGTTTAGATAAACATATTTTTCTTACTTAATCAATGACTACATCTCTTATCTTATATGTAAGAGTGCGTCCCAGATTCTGTAGAAATTTATATCATGAGCTAGCTTTGTAAAATCGTATGGATAAACACATATGAAAGTCTTTCTTAATTATTTCTTTGGTTTCCCTCAGCTAACCTTGAAGGTCGCCCTAATTTTGGCCACCGTGGCTGCATGTGCTTGGGCTGATGGACACAGGCATTCAACTGGAGGCAGTGTTTCAACAAATGGAGCCTTCGGAGGCCCTTTCAACGGGCGTGTTGTGTTTAACGAAGGCCTTGGCGGTTCGTTTAGCAGGTCAGGCAGTTTATCGACAGGTCACAGACACTCAGTAGGCGTTCATGCTGCGCCTATCGGAGCCATCGATGGCTCGTTCCAAAGGCAGAGCAGTTTATCTACCGGCCGACAACTATCGGCTGGAAGTCACGTTACTTCCAGCGGAGGTCTTGGAGGCGGCTCTTTCCAAGGGCAAAGCAGCCTCTCTGTAAGTGGTGGTGGTGGTAATTCCTTCGGTTCTCAAGGAAGCTTCGGAAGTTCTGTAGGAGTTCATGGAAATAGTGCGCCTACCGGATTTTTCCCTGGTACAGGGAACTTCGGAAGTTCTCTCTCCAGTCACGGAACCGTCTCCAGTAGCTTTGGCCGTTGAGTACCAGTGATGTCTACTGGAAGTCATCCTGATGTTTCCGGTTTCCATGAAATTTAGCATAAACTTCCTTCAGTGAGCTATTTGAATGAAATTCTGCTAATCTGCAATTATTTATGGTGTTTCATATTTAAAAGAGTAAGAGCAAAATTATTTCGCTGTGTTTTTGTACCCATGTACATCATTCACCCCTTTTTAAACATATGTTTAAAGTTTAAATAGCTCCCATTAAAAAGCAAGTCTCAGGATTTTTTTTTTCGTGCGGAGGAAATACCAATCACTAACATATTTCCATTTCCAATAGTGATATTTTTATAGGTAGCTTGAGGTTTAACTCTTCAGTTTCGCAAGGGCAAATTTACTGCTGCTGTTATGTAAAAAAAAAAAAAAAAAAACATAGAAATGCATATTTTACAGGGACTGAAGAAGTTAAAAATGTTGGAACATTTCAGTGGTTTAGACCTGACTAAAAGCTTCAGGAAAAACAATGCTGGTTAGTTAAAGACCATGCGTGAATAATCATGCACGTATAGTCTAATAGGAAATTACAAACTGCCAGCTTTTTTTTTTTATAAATTTCACTCGTTCAAAATTCATATACATTTTATAAGATAATTTTAAAAAATGCATTTCATAAAACTGTTTAAATTAATAACATACACCTGTTTTGTATACTCTTCTTGAGTATAGCCTACAGTTCAAATCTCCTTAGTATTAAATTTCAAATTATTATGAAAAGTCGAATAACAAATTGATAAAAAGAAACAGATTTCATTATAAATAACGTTTATTATTCAGGTTCTGAGCCTGGCACCAATACTAAATAAATATTTACTTTCCAAAACCATGGGAGAATCCACCATGATGACCCCCATGGAAACCACTGCCGATAAGGGGAGGGGCCCCATAGCTAGTCTTGAGGGGAGGGGGTCCGTAGCTACTGCTGAGAAGAGGGGGTGCGTAGCTATTACTCAGAAAACCAGAGTGTCCTAAAGATGCTGAGCTATATGATGACCCATGCCCAAAGCCGCCTCCGTGACCACCAAACCCTCCAAAGGAACCCCCGAGTCCTCCAAAGGAACCTCCGTGTCCCCCAAAGGAACCTCCGTGTCCTCCAAAGGAACTGCCATGAAATCCATGCCCTCCAAAGGACCCACCATGTACGCCGTCAGCCAAGGCACAGGGCACCAATAGTGCCATCAACAGAGCAAACCTGAATTCAGTCTGCAATGAAAAGTATGAATTAAAGGTCATGTATTTGTTTAGCACAAAGAATATGAAGACATTATTTTAAATAATAACATTAAATTGGTTTCAACAACTTTACCTTAAGAGCTTCAATGCTCTTATCTTGGAAAATTCTGTCCTTGGTGAAAAATTAAACATTCTCAATAACTAATGTAACATTTTATATACAAAAAGTATGCGCCATAATGGATGGTAAAATTATAACAAATGTAATTCAGTAATTCTATCATGGATGGTAAAATTATAACAAATGTAATTCAGCAATTCTATCAGTTGTCGCAGTCAGCAAATGATATGCCCATTCCTTTAGAGTTTTCTGTAGTTTGCTGAAGCTGCTTACTCACAGAACGAAATCATTGTTGCTATGGATTCCGTGAGCACATCAAGTTTCGCCTAAGATTTTCCATATCTACTCGAACCCCCAACCTCACAACCTCACTTATACTATCTTAGGGCCCAGATCTTTTTGGCCTAATCACCAAAGAGCAAGTAAACTAAATCCAATTTTTCTTGAGTTATTCTTAACATTTGCAGTAGTTTTCTAGGTGTGTTTGAGAATAACAAGGGACAATCACAACCTATAACGAAAATGCAATTACTGTTCTGAGAGAAGGAGATATTGATAAAATACAAATAATTTTGCGGGTAGAAGAGGAAAGTAATAATTTACACTTAAATGTAAATACTAACAAAATGAGCTTGGTGAGTTTAAAATATGCAAAAAATCGACAGTGAAATACTGATTACTACACACTTGCAAAATGCATAAAAGGAAAAGACCAAACATTAAAAGAAAAGTGTCTGTTGCCTTATAGGTTTGCTACTAGTTCTTGAGAAACGTAAAATAATGAATATATCAATGGGTATCATGATCGATTTACGATATATACAAAACAGAATATAAAATGGAATCTCAAATAGCGAAAAATGATGAGAGGCAACTATGGGTTTTAATTGATGCGTCTTAATAGATATGAATTCGCATATTTATGTCTACAGAACGACGTAAATAATCTTATCAAAGCGAGAGAAAAAGAAGACCCTACCATGTCTGAGCGGAGAAAACACGATTGTGCCGAAACCGGTGTCCATCCGGTTTATATATACCGGACCCTTTCTTTTTTTCCTTCCTCTTCTTTCACGGGATGGTTAAAAATATTCTAGGATACCAAGGTCGATTCTCTTTAAGTGACCGGATAGAAATTCAAGAGACCTTTTACTTTGCTGCTATCTTTATCTTTCTTGATGTAATGAGGGACTCGAAGACAGGGTGACGTAATACAGTCGTAATTACCTTACTTGTTATTCTAATGTCTTCGGAGAGTAAGAGAGAGAAAGTGAGAGAGTCAGAGATAGGGAGAGGCTTTCGTACACGCACGTTCAGACTATCGTACTTTCATCTATATCTAAATCTAAAAAAAAAAAAAAAATATGTTCACGGCGCTCTGTGGACGTATATAGTGGCATACCCGACTGACACATGTATGATTTCTATTGTAATATTTATTTTTTGACAAACATACATCAACAGTTTGCACCAAAACGTTAATCTAATTTTTAATAATGATAATACATGAATCAAGATAATAGGGGCAACCACAAAAATAAAGAATAAAAGTGGGGCAACAAATGGCATCGGTGACACAAAAACGTAAATAAAACAGCGTTATGCAACAATTATGCAACTCGACATAAAACTGGTTATTTCAAGACACACGAGCGAGGTGCCGAAAGAACATAAACGTTGGATGACCTACAAAATGACTAGACTGGAGAAAAACAAAACAACAGATGGCATCCGAAAGTCAAGATACTTTCCCAAAGAAATGTCTCCCACTGTTACTGCCACTATATAGGATAATGATAATAGCTGTGCCTCAGTTGTAAACCTGAGCCATAATTTTTCCAGACATTAAAAATGAAGGACTGAATAAAAAATATATAAATTTTAATTCACTATGCATTCGCGTATTTTACGCCATATCTGTTTCTGTGTACGTTGTACTGTCCAGCGAATCGTATGGAATACGATCTGTAATGGATTTATTGAATTTTTCTTCGACAGAATCTAACTTGGGCAACATAATTTCTTGCAAAGTTCAACCTTTCCCTCATCGATGAAGTGACCATTGGTTGCAGCACTTTCACTAAGTAATTTACGACCACTTTTAGGATACATAATTTTTTGGGGTAAAATTAAATCAAACATTCTCACGGGGTAGCTGTTTTTAAATTGCAAAGTAACTCGAGCGTTCAGCTAGCAAAGTTGAAGCTAATAAGGACGTATAAGACAATTAAAGTGCATTAGCTAATCAGCTTTGAAATGCAGTGTAGTTGAGATTTGCTTATAACAAAACCTCTTTTGTTTTTCTTTTTTAATTTTGTTTTGGTTTATCGTGCTCATGGCACATTAAGTCGATGCCAAATGATCCTGCTCTCTACATCTTTTAGAATCTTGCCGCCGAAAGTCAAACCAAGTAGCCAATATTGGTGGCAAATACAGGAATTGCGTTTGCTCTTTACAGCACTGCCGCACATGAAAATATTCGAATTCGATTTTACCAAAGTCTTAGCTACTTGGTAAAGTTGGAGACAAAATACCCATGAATATTTGGAAAATTAGTTCGCAAATCACCGCATAAAGTAAAGCTAAGGAATGCTACGTAAAATTAACAGGAATTTTACAACAGTATTCATTCTGTTCTCCACAATTATTAGCTAAAAAAATAAACAAGTAAAAAATGCGCCGAAGTTTCTTCGGCGCAATCGAGTTTTCTGTACAGCCGCTACAGCGTATAATCAAGGCCACCGAAAATAGATCTATCTTTCGGTGATTTCGGTATAATGCTGTATGAGCCACGGCCCATAAAGCTCTCAGCTGACCGTGGTGGCCTGTGTTGCTGTGTTGCCAGAAGCACGATTATGGCTAACTTTAATCTTGAATCAAATAAAAACTACTGAGGCTAGAGGGCTGCAATTTGATATGTTTGATGATTGGAGGATGGATAATCAACATACCAATTTGCAGCCCTCTAGCCTCAGTAGTTTTTAAGATCTGAGGGCGGACAGAAAATAGTACGGATGGACAGAAAAAGTCGGCACAATAGTTTTCTTTTCAGAAAACTAAAAAGCAAAATGTCTCTTCGTGAACTTTCAAAATTGATTTATCATTCTGCATCTGCAGTAGCTGAACTATATGCCTTGACTAGGCTCCTACTAGTTGGTTGAACTTCCAGAGTTTTTACTATCTAGAAATGAATACCTTACAGGATTGCTCAATTGTTGTTGTTATAATCATTTTAGTTTCTCAGTTTCCCGAATTAGTATCTTCGTGGCAGCAGTTAAATGATATAACAACAGCCCAAAGTTCATGGAGTTCTCAACGTTTTGGAATTAATGAACTTTGGACAGCTTGTATATAATTTACCTGTTGCTACGAAGACACTTATTCGTGAGACTGAGAAATTGCAATGTAAACTCAGCACCATCCAGACCATTCTTTGTAATGAAGTTTGTTTGAAAGATGTTTTTTTTTAGACATATTATTATTATTATTATTATTATTATTATTATTATTATTATTATTATTATTATTATTGTTTACATGGTACTTATAGTGTGGGGTTCCGGGTTGCATACTGCCTCCTGAGGAGTCCATCACTTATGTCGATATGTATGCTGTTTCTAATAGCACGCTCTTCTGCATGAGCCCTGGATCTACTTCGGCATCTAGTTTTTCTAGGTTTCTTTTCAGGGATCTTGGGATTGTGCTTAGTGTTCCTATGATTATGGGTACAATTTCCACTGGAATATCCCATGTCCTTCTTATTTCTATTTTTAGGTCTTGATACTTATGAGTCCGATGATACTTTCTTCTTGAACTTGTCAATCAGCGTCAAGACTGGTCTATTGACACATATCACCCTATCTGCTCTGATACCATACTTACAGAGGATTTTTGCCTGATTGTTTTCTATCACTCCCTCAGGTTGGTGTTCGTACCACTTATTCTTGCAAGCTAGCTGGTGATTCTTGCACAGGCTCCAGTGGAGGGCTTTTGCTACTGAATCATGCCTCTTTTTTACTGGTTCTGTGCAAACACCGGTCATTCGCTTGCTATGTTGTTTATGGTCTCGTCTTTCATATTGCACTTCCTGCATATGGATGAGGTGCTTTTTCCATCTATTGTTCTTTGCACATATATGGATCTTAGGGCCTGATCTTGTGCCGCTGTTAGCATTCCTTCTGTTTACTTCTTGAGTTGTTCCCTCTGTAGTCATTACCATGTTTCGTTGCTGTCCAGTACTTTAATCTGTCTCGTGTATTGTCCGTGCATTAGTTTGCTGTGCCATTTCTCTGTTCTGTTTTTCATTCTTCTGTCTCTGTATATTTCTGGGTCTTTGTTCTCTTTTATCAGTCCTTCTTCCCATGCAATCCTTAGCCATTCGTCTTCACTGGTTTTCAGGTATTGCCCCAATGCTCTGTTCTCAATGTTGACGCAGTCCTCTATGCTTGGTAGACCTCTCCCTCCTCCTTTCTGTGTTATGTATAGTCTGTCTGTATTTGCTCTTGGGTGTAGTGCTTTGTATATTGCCATGTGCTTCCTAGTTTTCTGGTCTATGCTGCTGAGTTCAGCCTTCATCCACTTCACTATCCCTGCGCTGTATCTGATTACTGGTACTACCCGTGTGTTTCATTATGTTTCCGACGTTGAGTTTTGACTTGTGTATCGCCTTAAGTCTCTGCATATATTCTTTCCTGATTGTATCCTTCATCTCTTGGAGTTTTATATCCTCTCCTTCTATTATTCCCAGGTATTTGTACCGTGTCTCATCTGTGTTTGATGCTATTCCCATCGGGTACCTTTACCCCTTCAGTCCTTGTCACTTTGCCTTTTTGTATGTTGACCAATGCGCATTTTTATTTTCCAAAATCCATCCTGATGTCCCCAGATACAACCCTTACAGTCTGGATTAGGTTATCTACCTTGATGCTCTTACTATACAGCTTGGTGTCGTACATGAACATCAGATGGTCAATTCTGTTGCCTCCTTTCTTTAGCTGGTACCCAGCAACCATCTCCTGCAGTACTTTTGTCATGGGAATCATGGCTACTACAAAGAGTAGTGGGGACAGTGAACCGCCTTGAAAGATCCCTCTCTCGATGTTAACCTCTGCTAGTCTTATCCCAGAGCTTGTAAGTACTATATTCCAGTTGCGAATTTATTTTGTAGGAAGCTGATGGTGTTTTCCTCTGCCCCATATATTTTCAGGCATTCTATTAGTCACGTGTGTGGTATCATGTCGAAGGTTTTCTTGTAGTCAATCCATGCCATGCTTAGGTTGGTTCTCCTCCTCTTACTATAGTTGGGGTTGTAAAGGGAAGATTTAAACGAGACGGGGACCAACTGGACAAAAGGATGAATTTTTGTGCATGTAATCTTTAGACCACCTACTTCTGATCTGAGATCGGTGCCTTGAAATTTATCCAGTGGAATACCATTTTTTCTCATGTATATTCGCGGCACGTTTATCAAAAAGAAATCCTACTGATATTGTTGCCTGAGGCAGATCCAATGGCTATAATATCTTTATTTTAGCCTATTCACATTGTTTAGGTTCTGTAATATAAAATGTAGGACATTTTATTTAAAATATGAAGTGTGAGATGGCCAACTCTGAAGTTCAAAAAAAAAAATTCACCACTGCTAAAAACATGCATACTGCATTATGCTTTTGTGGAAATGTTCTTGGCGTACATTTTGTGAGTCATTTTAGCTGGGAAAGGTGAACAACTGATTGACTGTCCTGGTGTTAGACTAAAATTCTATTACCAGGTGTGACTTAAGATTTAGAGGGATAGACTGATATGCCAGTCCAGTACAAATGAAAAACTGAGGTGCCCTCTGAATACTTTCGTTGATGACAAATCACGAGCTTATAAACAGTTCATAGACAATGTGAAGGTATTTAGACAGCTAGGCGAGGTACCAGTAGAACTGAATTTTGATGTGCACATTACAGCTGAAGACTTAAATTTACACACAGCACAGTGGCACAAATCGGGCTGGTCTAAGTTTAGCAACACTAGACTGGGAAGGGCACAAAGAAAAAGAGATGCTGAAGAGGCAGACACACCAGCCAGTTCTGAAGATGCTGTCAGGAAGTGAATCCGAAACCATCCAACTCAGCCAAGTAACATCTGTATTTTTTTTTGCAAAAGCAGATGGCCATCTTCATGACTTAATGATATTGCAAGTAGATGAAATGTTCGATGCATGGCTACTGACTTGCAAGATACTGCACTGCTGGTTAGAATTACAGGTGGAGACTTGATAGCCATAAGAGCCAAATATCACTTGCCTTGCTTGTTTGAATTCAGAAATCGCCACCGCTCACTAAGCAGACAACAGCGTCGGCAGTCTTGTGAAGCCGAAACTCAGAGACAAAAGAATAAAGCAAGAGCATTCATTGAACTGGCAATGCACATTGATAACTCTGTTGAAGATGGAACCTTTTACCTTCGTTTTGCCGAGCTGTGGTAGTTTTATGAGCATTGACTGGAAGAACCTACAGTGGCAATTATTGAAGTAATAAAACAAAGCTCAATTTAAAGAGCAAATTCTACAGTATTTTCCAGAGACGCAAGTGCAGACTGATGAAAAAAAACAAAGTACTGATGTTTACAGAGGGAATGCAGAGACTGATCAAAGCTGCTCTAAAATGTGATTATCAAGGAGATGCTAGTATCCTCACCAAAGCTACAAAGATTTGCCAGGAGGACATTTTTGAGTAAGCATGATTTAATTTTGATGGTTCCTTTCCTCTCACATGCCATAAACAGTCAGTTCCAACAACACTCAAGAAGTTAGTTGCCATGTTATTGAATGGGACTGGGATGAAGCAGCAAGACTCCAGAGACTTTCAACAGTGTCTGACCATCTGCCTAACCATCTTCTTCATCAGCAAGAAGACAACTTCCCATCAACCAAACCATGCCACACAGCAGAGGGTGAGCAATTAAAGCCAAATCAAGACAAGCTGACAAGATCACAACCCTGAAAGCAGATGTTGATCTTTTCTGACGATTGTACATTGCAGCACTGCACAGAGAATCAGACATCAGCACTTTCTTCATGTATGAAAATCACCCCTGCCCTCCATCTATTTCTGACAGAGGAAGACTGCACCTGGGAAAAAAATTATCTCTTGACCTGTTTCAATCAAGTAAAAAAGGGAGAGATGTTAAATGCCCCTGATACAGAGGAACTGGAAAACTTGAATGTGCCTGCATGCCCAGAGGAAGAAGATGAAGTGGCAGAGGTCCTTCATGTGCAGCCAGAAGTTCTCACTTCATTAGAAACAGCAAATGGGACAGAACTTCCAAGAAAATTTGACGCCAAAGTTCTAGGTGGAACTGCTGTTCTTCACTTTCTCCCAGCTGTGGGGATAGCAACATTTAAAGACTATGCTAGGAAGGTTTTCCTCCAGTTCCTCAGAAACCAACTAAATAGTGCTAAGCACCTGGATATGGTGTGGGACACGCACAAGAAAAACAGCATCAAAGAAACAACAAGAGAAAAGAGAGGGAAAGGAGTATGCAGAAAGGTTGAGGCACACAATAAGATTCCTGGCAAATGGCAAGACTTTCTACGTGATCCAGACAATAAGAAAGAACTATCTGCATTCCTTACAAATGAGATCAAGCAATGTGTTTCCCTCTGACAAAGAAGTCATCATCATGTCCAGTGATGCAGCCGTGTGAAGAGGATCAGACCATCAGATGCCTCACTGTGACCATGAGGAGGCTGACAACAGAATGGTCTCTCATATGCAAGATGCCATAGAGAGAATGGCCACCCCACATGTTTGACACATACACTGATGTCATTGTCATCCTCATTGGGAAGTACTACCAATTTTGCACTGTTTGCCCAGCAGTTGATATTTGGGTTGCATTTGGTGTTGGAAATTATACTACATCCACATCGATACACTCGCCCAGGCTCTAGGAAAAGACAGACTCATTGCCTTACTAGCTTTTTATAGTTTTACAGGCTGACTCAGTATCTTTCTTCTTTGGGAGAGGAAAGCAGCATGCCTGGTGCTATCCATAGGTGACAGATGCCTTCAAACAAATGGCAGAGAGTCCATTTCATGAGCATGCACCCTCTTCAGA
>NC_089799.1:23604613-23612113 GCF_040412425.1 Macrobrachium rosenbergii | reverse complement strand
GAACAGCAGCACCATTATGCAGTAAATGTGCCTCTTTGTCGAACTTCTCAGTTGCAGAGGTCCTTTATTCCTCACACCGTTGGACTGTGGAACAGCCTGCCAGAGGATGTCGTGCCATTGGAACTTTAGAAGTTCAAGCAAAGATTCAATGCATTACTACCCTGTTACTATTCCTCTTGAATTTTAATGCATTTTTATCTATTTATCAATATATTCATTTATTTTTTTTTTCTTTTTTGATATGCGGGATCTCTTCTTTCTGTATTTTCACTTTATTTCCTCTTACTTCTTCCTGATGAACGCCATATTCTTTGGGAGCATGAATTTCAAGTCAGTGGCCCTTGTGGGCTTGTTCCATCTGGACAGGTTTATCTTCTGAATAATAATAATAATAATAATAATAATAATAATAATAATAATAATAATAATAATAATAATAATAATAATAATAATAATAATATAAATCAGATTTGGTCAATTTTGGGGGTAAAAATAGACTGCGTATATACCGAAAATAATTTATTAATTTACATTACAGCTAAATACCATGCAACTGATCATACTTAAAAATTTAGTGAAGTTCTCTGTGTATATGTATGTGAGATACTGTCGTTTTAAAATGAGGGGACACCATATCCTCTTGAAATGGATCCCACGTGTCCTTTGCTTCCTGCACCCCCGAAGGAGGAACCATGGCTTATGCCGCTTCCGTGACCTCCAAAGGAACCGCCAAGACTTCCTGCGGAACCTCCGTGTCCCCCAAAGGAACCACTGTGGCCTCCAAAAGAGCCACTGTGGCCTCCAAAGGAGCCACTGTGGCCTCCAAAGGAACCACCATGACCTCCAAGGGATCCACCGTGACCTCCAATGGCTCCACCATGACCTCCAATGGCTCCACCGTGACCTCCAAGGGATCCACCGTGACCTCCAATGGCTCCACTGTGACCTCCAATGGCTCCACCGTGACCCCCAAGGGATCCACCGTGACCTTTAATGACTCCACCGTGACCTCCAATGGCTCCACCGTGACCTCCAAGGGCGCCATCGTGACCTCCAAACGAGTCACCTTTACCACCAAGGGATCCACCGTGACCTCCAAAGGAACTATCGTGTCCTCCAAAGGAGCCACCTTTACCTCCAAGGGATCCACCGTGACCTCCAAAGGAACTATCGTGTCCTCCAAAGGAGCCACCGAAGCCTCCAAGGGAGTTGCTGTGGCCACCAAGGCTGCTGCCATGACCTCCAAAACTGTCACCATGACCTCCGGAGAGGCCTCCATGACTTTCAAAACCACCAGAGTGACCTCCGAAAGAACCACCGTGACCTCCTACTGATCCTCCGTGTCCTCCGAAGGAACCACCGTGTCCTCCAAGTCCACCACCAAGTCCTCCAATAGAACCACCGTGCCCTCCATGTCCGCCACCATGTCCTCCAGGGAGTTTTTCAGCCAAAGCAGAGGAAGCAACGAGGGCCAGACACAAAGCGAATTTTAGGGCAACCTAGAAAGAGGTGATAAAAAATCTTTGTTTAGTTTAAAGTCAGTTGTAATTTAGAAAAAAAAAAACTGTTATCCACAGCTATGGTATGAAAGGATTACCTCCAATTATACAAAGATTTCTTGTGTTTTTATCTAATGGAATTTTTCAGAAATTTACTAAGGACAACATATGGTTTTGCTCTTCTCAGGGAAAATAAATAGGCTGAAGCTACCCGTCAATAAAATCCTTCTCTTCTGTTTACGTAGGATGGGTGATTATTATTCATTACTAACGTGATTACAAATAAAATTAATAAGGTGAGCAATTGACTTTATTATTATTTGGAATATTAAGAGGAACGACGCAAGTTGCTATTTTAGAATCTGCTGTAGAAGAGAGAGAAGAGAGAGAGAGAGAGAGAGAGAGAGAGAGAGAGAGAGAGAGAGAGAGAGAGAGGAAGTAATTAATGACGGGGATTAACTTTATATAATCTATTAAATTATAATCTATTAAATTAACATCAACAGTCCGAGGGCACATTATGGTAAAGTACTTGGAGAAACGTGCCCCGGCAACTCAGTTTAAAACAGAAACTTATTTTTAACAAGGACGTGTTCTAAAAAATTTCGTCTTACACAGAATGCTGCGAAGAATGATGAAAACCAAATGAGATACACAGGAAATTGTTTGTTTAAGAATGTACGAAAGAGGAAATGTAGTAAGCTCAATAAAACGTAATAAGAACCTAAAGATTAAGGTGCACTGAGAAGAGACTTTTCGTTTTAAAATGCACCTATTATCATACGGGAACTTGTAAATTGGTTTTCAGATCCGGAAATTACTGAACAACATCAGAATTTTGGCTGGGAATTAATTTTCTTCCCTGGAAATAGATGAAAGTGTTACTATATCTTTGGTGAGAGTGGATATTAACAAGAGTAAGGTCACTCATGTAAACAGAGGGCAAGGATGTAAAGAAATGAAAGTCATGTGCGGCACAGTTTCAAAGAAAATGAAAGATGTTAGCACTGGGGAACTCTGTTCTAGTATCATGAGGTGATCTGGTCACGAAAGAGGGAATGGATAACGATAGCTTAGGAGAAGCGCACGGAAGTGAGACATTTTTAAAGAGAGGAGTAAAGGTAGATCTCGAAATATAGGGGTATAATAATAATCTCAGCATGTCTTAGGATTAGGTTGTTAGCACCATGCCTTTATAACTCTGGTTACTAGCACCATAGCCATCTAACTGCCAGGTATGTAATTCACTACTTAAAATAGGCGCAATTTCATCTGATTATATCCTCCGTCTATCCTCACTCAGAAATTGGATCTGGGTCACCTTGTTCGGTGCGCAAGAATGCTACAGATTACCCTATAAGACCCAAAATATAAATCTTCTGTGTGCTTCCAAGCCATGGAAAAGGACAAGAATGCTATAATTTTGTTTAGTATCCTACAGGAGCCAAAAGTCTGATTACCTTTGGCCAGTGGAGTAGAGGTTCGTCTGCCCTTTTGAGGCCTTTCCCCAACCACGGGATCGACAGCCCTCCACTATAAGTCTTTGGAGACTTATTATTTTCTGAACTATTAACACATCGTAGGGTAGCAGTATTCAGGCTGTACTATTTATTGCAACTGCTGTAGTGGGCAAATTTAGAATACACAAAGGTTACCTGAGCCATCTCTCCTTTATGGCAGTGTATTCAAGATGTTAGAAGAAGAAACAGAGTTGAAGCTAGTGAAAGGAACTACTTGCATAGTATTTGTAGAATTAGAAGGACTGGTGAGAAAAAACATTTAGAGCTACTAAGTAATGTTAAAGTGAGAAGCAAATGGGTGAAACAAAGTTGAAGTTCGTGAAATAAATTTCTTGCGTTTATAAAGAATTAGGACTGATGAGGGGGGAAACTATTTAGAGCTACCAAATAATGCTAAAGTGATTAGCGTAGGTGGAAAAATGGATAAGACTGTTATGAGGTGTTAGGCTTGCGGAAGGAGTATTGGAATGGGGCTCAATAATTGAGAAGGGCCTAAGTCGTGCTGTGAGTCAGGGTTCGATGCAATACTGATGAGCCTTCGGTTTGAGTATTTGAAGCGGATAATGTGGTGAAAGCTTTAGGTGCACAAAAATTTGACTAATTCAGAAACAAAGCACGGCTGTAATAGTGACTATTATCTTGTTTTTCGCTGGAGCTATCCTCTGTTTGGGAAACGGCTTGTTGAAGGAATTGCGATGTATATATATATATATATATATATATATATATATATATATATATATATATATATATATATATATATATATATATATATATATATGATGATGATAGAGATAGAGATAGAGAGAGAGCAGCTTACCATCTTGAAGCTCAAGGAACACCAGGAGAGATATGAACACCTTTTGGCTCACGGCGCCTTCTTTTATACGAAAAGTCCAGGATCGCAGTATAATTCGTGGAAGGCCGGGTGGAATGGAATGAACAAGGTCATCTTCTTCCCAATTAAGACGTGAATCGACGATGACAAAACGTCTTTCCTTGATATTTCTTTCTCGTCTATTTTTAATTTCAAGGTTCGCTTAGAGAGGCGTGGTTTTTTGTATATATGGGATTCCGGTAAACAGGCAAACAACGTGCGAGATCTGTGTTTTTGTCGTTCATTTTTGCACAGGGTTTCCCAAGGTTTCCTTCACTTTTTTGTCAAAGTCAGTTACCCCCACTTTCCTGAAATTGTAACTAATACTGGGTTATTTCATTTTGCATTGGCAGTATTTATGCATAACCCAGAATATACTTATCCAACGGTATGTAGATATTTTTAGACAAATTTTCAGTGACGAACTGTTATGAATATCGTGCTTACAACGAATATACTCATATATATATTTCAGTGTTACAGAAATGATGACAATGTATAGAATTCAAAGACATTATAGATATTTATTTTATGTCGAACAATCCTTTTGCATTTTCAGACGTTATGGCCATGAATATTGTAACGCCGATTTCATTTTCTTTACCCTGAACTTTAGTATTACCTATGCTGACTGCATATATGTTTACACCTTGAAATGTAAAAAAAAAAATTTAAAATGCAAGAAAGCAGTAAAATTGTGATTATCCAATTATTAAAATATCAACGACACCATCGACCATCATTGCTCATGATGCGTGCGCAGCTTTGTCATTCAAGCATGACCGAATGATGCACTTGTATCTCCTTCATAAAACAGAGGCCATTACGCGCTTGTCTAAGCGGGATCAGTGGGTTATCTGATTTCATTTTAAATGGCAACGTGAACCGCAGAATTAGTAAACCACGCTTTTAGACCTAGCAGGCACGAGTGCGGATTCATTCTCAGAGAGAGAGAGAGAGAGAGAGAGAGAGAGAGAGAGAGAGAGAGAGAGAGAGAGAGAGAGAGAGGGAGAGAATAGTCTAGGCACTGGAGAACAAAACGAACTGCGTTGGACTCAAGTCAATAGATATTTGTTTTGCACCTACTTACTTTAGTGTCCGTTTTTCCTTTAAGTTTTCATTCGGCTTTAAGAGAGAGAGAGAGAGAGAGAGAGAGAGAGAGAGAGAGAGAGAGAGAGAGAGAGAGAAATCTAAGATACTGGAGAAGAAAACGAACTGCGTTTGACTAAAGTTAATAGGTATTTGTTTTACACCTGTTTACTTTAGTGTCCGTTTTTCTTTTAAGTTTTCATTCAGTTTTAAGAGAGAGAGAGAGAGAGAGAGAGAGAGAGAGAGAGAGAGAGAGAGAGAGAGAGAGAGAGAGAGAGAATTGGAATTGTCTCTTGAGAGGCTAGTTTGTTGGATACCCTCTCCCATCCTTTGAGAGAGAGAGAGAGAGAGAGAGAGAGAGAGAGAGAGAGAATCTCTTCATACACTTCCGCCGGCTAATTGGTTGATTGCTATGACAAGTCAAACTGGGGAGATATATTGCCGTTCTCGAGGAGCTGAAATACATACAATCATTATACTGAAGGTGCCGGAGCGGAAGGCGAGCGAGTTTCCCTTCCGTCCCCTGAGGTTAGGCTGATTCAAAGGGCGGCGCCCTGCTTCTTATGAGATGCTGTTCAGTGTCTGGCGGTCTATTCCAAAAGCGAAATTCCCCAAGCTCGTCTACGTAGTGGGGAGAGAGAGAGAGAGAGAGAGAGAGAGAGAGAGAGAGAGAGAGAGAGAGAGAGAGAGAGAGAGATTTAGTAGAAATTCCCCAAGCACGCCTACGTAGTGAGAGAGAGAGAGAGAGAGAGAGAGAGAGAGAGAGAGAGAGAGAGACTCGCATAAATTCCCCAAGCACGTCTCCGTAAGTGTGGAGGGAGAGAGAGAGAGAGAGAGAGAGAGAGAGAGAGAGAGAGAGGTTCGCACGACAGAGAAATCAAATAATAAATAACTGTATAACTCGAAAGGTTAACGCCGAGAGACTGTAATAAATGGCCGCTACTATGACTCGCAAACATTTCCGTTGTGACCAATTATTTATTATCATCGATCGGGGATGAAGGAAAGAAAATTCAAGGCCTCACGGTTGGTTGGTTGTTGGTTGATTGGTCTGTTGCCTTCCGCGTCGCCGGAGGCATTTCATAATTTAAAAAAAACGACTTTGCGTCGCAATTCGCGTTATTCGGCGTAAAAGTATTTGCAGTAAGCTTTCGTACAAAACGATTAATTGATATAAGTCTGTACAGTGTTCGAACACTCATCGTTTTTATATGCATATATTTAGAAATATATAATTATTTCTTTATTCGAAATCAGATTCATAGAAGATCGCTCGTTTTTAATCGTGTGAAATTTGCAATCACTTGTATAGGGAATAATCGCAGGCTTAAAGAAACTTGTATGTCCAACATACATATATATATATATATATATATATATATATATATATATATATATATATATATGTATATGTATATATATGTACATATGATATTATGTAGTAATATTATTTTCCAAGTTTAATCTATGAAATTTACTCAGGCAAAAAATTTGAAGTTTATAATACAAACTGAAAATGCCAAGAAGTCATTTACGGGTGAGCTTAAATTATATTCTGTTTTGCCTTCAATTCACAGTATATCCATTCGAGCATGTTATCCTTTAGTTTCATAAAAGTCATATTAACTTTAGGTTTATATCTGGTACTATCACTTGTATTAATAATGAGAGGAGTATTACTTATAGGACAGCGAAAATTACCACTCTTTATGCCATATCTGTCTCTATCTATATATATATATATATATATATATATATATATATATATATATATATATATATATATATATATATATATATATATATATATATATATATATATATATAATCATCAAGCTACAAATGTCGCTTAATATCAATTCACGCTACCTCGGGATATCTCCGTTGGAGAATTGTCGCAGAAGGGAATTTATATAAGTGATAAATGAACTGGTATCGTCGGGACACGAACCCGTGGACATTCATTTATCCATTGAGCCATTGATGGCTAGTCGCTGAATAGGTTTTCGTGATGGCTCAATGGGTAACGTCCACTGGAGTCGCTGAATAGGTTTTCGTGTCACGGGTTCGCCAATTCATTTATCACTTAAATAAATTCCCTTCGGCGACAATTCTCAATGGAGATATCCTGAGGTAGCGTGAATTCGATATTAAGCGACATTTGTAGCTTCATGATTGTATATAAATCACGGTGTGATAAAAATTTCATATATATATATATAAATGGATGTATGTACGTATGTGTGTGCGTGTGTATGTTCCACATACACTCTGAAACACATTGAGGAATTTCAACCAAACTTGGTATACATATGACTTACTATCTCGAGAAGAATGCTGTTGGGGTAAGACATCACTAGCACCATAGGGCACCAAAGGGGTGGGGGTGGAAGGGCTTCCTTGAAACGGGGCTGCTTCTACCAATGAAACAGGGCTGGTAATGCCCGTAGACTTAGTAGCTTTACGAATTTATCATACCTAATTTCGGTATACATATGACTTACTATCTGGAAAA
>NC_089799.1:23592113-23599613 GCF_040412425.1 Macrobrachium rosenbergii | reverse complement strand
GTCTGCACTTTTTCTGTCCACCCTCTGATCTTAATTACTACTGAGGCTAGAGGGCTGCAAATTGGTATGTTGATCATCAACCCTCCAATCATCAAACATACCAAATTGCAGCCCTCTAACCTCAGTAGTTTTTACTTTATTTAAGGTTGAAGTTAGCATCATCGTGCATCTAGCACCACTATAGGTGCCAACAACACAGGCCACCAATGGGCCGTGACTGAAAGTTTAATGGGCTGCGGCTGAGAGTTTCATGGGCCGGGGCTGAGAGTTTCATTTAGCATTTTACGCTGTACAGGAAATTCGATTGCGCCAAAGAAACTTTGGCGCATTTTTAAATTTTTTATATACTCGATAGTAAGATCGTAATTATGGGATGGGGTAAAATTCTATAATGATAAAATCTGAGTAGGTCTTGTTTGTCCTCCCCTGGGTGACAGTACTGGAGACATGACACAGCCATCCATCTCCTACAAACCAGTTTGTCCGCCCCAGGTGTGGTCGGGGTAGGTAGTGGAACAGAAAGGTAGGGAAGACATCCACCCTCCTCCTGCAAACCTGTTTGCTCGCCGAGGGTGGAGGCGGGATAGGTAGGGGATCGGGAGGGTAGGGGAGACAGTAGCGCCGGGTTCCGGGACGCGTAGCACGTGCTAACAAGCTCATCTGAAAATATTTGATATTAGTCGTGCAGATAACATTCCTTTTACATTCTTCAATGACTTTTACTTGACATAAAAGTATAATTATGATTTTACACTAAGTACTTTGCTGGGATTTTCTTAATGTTTTTTTATTCTATGCGAAAGTTAGATGATACTGAAACTGTCTGTATTCAAATGATTACGTGGTATCCATGTCAAATCGCACTCAGATCAAAATAAAAGTTGCAAAACCTTAAATACATCAGCAAAGAGGATTTATATGATTAGGTCACGACTCGTTATAGAAGACCATCTGTTATGTTAACGTTAGTAAAAGTGACTGTATAGAAAAAAAAATTGTATTAAGAGTTCCTCTCACTGACGTATTTCTTGTCACATTCTCTCTCTCTCTCTCTCTCTCTCTCTCTCTCTCTCTCTCTCTCTCTCTCTCTCTCTCTCTTTCTGTACAACCGTGATGACGAAAACCATGACTATCTATTTCCTATTGTTCTTTTGATATTCACTGGTTAATTAGACATCCTTGTAGGCACAAAATCATGGCATTCGGTGAAGATTCCATATTATTTTCGGTGATTTTACTTTTATTCATCTAAAGTATAAAGGTTTGCCGACTGATGTTTATGTTAGATAGTTTATTAGTTCATTTATTGCCCACGCAGATACTATCAGTAAACGTTTACCAGTTAAAAAGTACTATTAACTGCGAAGGAATAGGCCTAATGTAACTCTTTCACGATGCTTATTTGAAAATATCTAAATATGGAAAAACTGTTACACATACACACATCTCTCCCTCCCTCTCTCACTCTCTCTCTCTCTCTCTCTCTCTCTCTCTCTATATATATATATATATATATATATATATATATATATATATATATATATATATATATATATATATATATATATAATCATGAAACTACAAATGTTGCTTAATATCAAATTCACGCCACCTCAGGAAAATCCCCGATAGGGAATTATCACCAAAGGGGAATTTATAAGTGATACATGGACTGGTACTGCTATCAATTTATCACTTATAAATTCCCTTCGGTGATAATTCCCCATCGGAGATATTCCTGAGGTAGCGTGAATTTGATATTAAGCGAAATTTGTAGCTTCGTGATTGTATATAAATCACGGTGTGATAAAACAAAATTTCATATATATATATATATATATATATATATATATATATATATATATATATATATATATATATATATATATACAGTATGTATATATATATATATATATATATATATATATATATATATATATATATATATATATATATATATATATATATATATATATATATATATATATATATATATATATATATATATATATATATATATATATATATATATATATATATATATATATATATATATATATATATATATATATATATATATATATATATATATATATATATATATATATATATATATATATATATATATATATATATATATATATATATATATATATATATATATAAAGTAAACAGATAAAAATTTTTTCTGTAAATACGCTTTTTTACTGCTGTGTAGTATGAGAAGAACAGAAGAGTTCAGCGAAACAAAAGGAGATTTCTTCCACAATAAATATCAGCAAACTGCGAAACCCTTTGTTAACGATTCCTAAATGTTATAAGACCTGAGAGAAAAAAAAATGAAGGGTGAGAAGCGCACGATGTTGACAGATTTCGTCTGAGATTACTTTCTGCTAACCTTGATGTTGGTTCCAGACTGTTTTCTCAGGAAATCACGGAACGCTTCTCAAATTTGAATCATTCTTCAACCCCCACCCTTAACTCTCTCTCTCTCTCTGTCTCTCTCTCTCTCTCTCCCTCTCTCTCTGTCTCTCTCTCTCTCTCTCCGTTACTTGAATACTGAACGATACTGCTAAAACTGTTTCTTTTCATGGTCTAGTGATTCCACAAACGTGACTAGTCCATTATTGACCTATTGTATTGCGTTATTTATCTGGATCGAAATAACTGTTTTCAAACTTCTCTTGATGAACACCAAATTCATTTGTGTAGATCTATATCCTTGGGCAAAGGAATGCAACGACAAAATGTATTGGAGACATTTTTTTCTTAAATCGAAAAGACGATTGTGTTCGCTTATTCTTTTGACGGGAAATTTTTTTTTCCTTGTATTTGGCATGGTTACTTTTATATTATCTTAAGTACAGGCTGGTGTTTTAGAAATTACTGTAGTAACCAGTGATTCTGACTGTGTACCCCAAAAATTGATTTTATTGAAATTTTCGCATTCTCTTTAGACACCCGAAAAATGTAGTCCGTTTTCACTTGCATTACACATCATATAATTTTGTTTGGATGAAACTGTCTTTAAAAGTCTTTGGAAATTTGTAAAAGTATACTTAAGTAAGATCGATAGTTAAATAGACATTAACATGAAACAAGGACCGAAACAACATAAATCAGATGGAACCAAGAGTGGTGATCAGAATTAATAAAGCGAAAAGAAATATAGAGATGGATAATCCTTGAAGAAAATAAAATTAAAGAAGCGTGTTCGTTTGTACCATTATCTAGGATAGAAAAAGTCTTTCGAATCGAAACAATTACTGGTAAAGGCAAAAAAAAAAAAAATTAACTTCAGCACATATTTAAATGAATGAAAATAAGGTTGGTTCACTGATCAAGTCATTTTAGTAAGGTGTTAACTGAAACATCTCGTTAGAAAAAATGTATATATAGACATTATATATAATTTTTATTTTTTTACTCAACAGGCCCACGGGGCCGTTGAAATTCAAGCTTCCAAAGAAAATGTTGGTTTCAACTTCCCACCACAGACCCCACACCCATTATCAGCTACTGCCGCGGTTTGAGTTTGGAAGCTTGATATAGACTGGTCACTGGTATAGTGGTTGTGTCGTGGCATGAGTTCGCTCCTCCCACGAGGTGATGAAAAATCACTGGCTCTGTACCATGATCAGCTACTGCCGTGGTGTAGGGTCTGTGGTGGGAAGCTGAAACCAACATTTTCTTTGGAAGCTTGAATTTCAAGTCAATGGCCCCGTGGGCCTGTAGAATAAAAATAAAGAATATATATATATATATATATATATATATATATATATATATATATATATATATATATATATATATATATATATATTACATATAATACTAACTGACCAATCTGGCGCTGCCGGGAAAACTCTGAATGACAGTCAATCATATACATTTGAAAGGAAGTAACATGTGGTGTGGTTTTGGTTAACATGTTTATTTAAAGCAGTGAATTCTTGGTAGAATTATTAATCGCAGGAAAGAAAAGCACACCTTAAACGACAAAAGAATTCAAAGGGGGTGCAGGAAAATTTGTCTAAGTCTTGCTACTTAGCCCAACACTGAGTGAGCCACATGTCAGTCTGCCTGCTGCTGCAGAGCCCTCATTCTTACTAAATTTGCACGGTCGATATGAAAGTGTACGAACCTACGTTCCCGACACTCCACGTTTCACACCAGACTAAAATTTTATCCCATGGCTGGGTCTTTGCCAGGACCCGCTGTAAATAAGGTACCCCTGTGGGTCGGGGTACGGATTTGAAACCTATGCAAAAACCTCCCTGGGGTCAAGTGAGGGCTGCGTGCACAATTTTGCCTAGATTGGTCAAGCGGTTTGGATTTTTATAGAGCACAAGTTTACTTACATACAAGTTTACAATTTTAGTTACATTCACATTTATATATGGCACAAGGCAAAAGAACAGAGCAAAACATATGTAGCCCAAACCGCTCCTTCTCACTCTCGCGCTCCAGAACTTTTTTTCATATAAGTTAAGCAAGGAACAAAAACCCACTTTAAAATTTAAACTACGTTTGATGCAAATCTTTGTGTGATATTTCGTTTGTGTGTTTATGCCCGTGGGTATATGAGTTGGAATTTGCATTCTTTGTTACCAGATGCATATGAATAATAGGACGTTAAGGAAATATCCTATACATAGGCTTACCTAAAACTGGTAAGAATCAATAGCGGATACAGAAAAATTGAATGGGGGGGCGGGCACCAATTTTCATTTATACATATATATAAATATACATACCTTATTTCTTTAATCGACTTTTTCTTTTTTCCATTTTTATATTTCTTATTTATGTTATTATTATCTAAATCTTCAATATTATTATTTTATCATTATTTTTCATGGGATGGGGGGAGGGGGCGTACTCAGGTTCCCCTCCCCGTATCCGCTAGTGGTAAGAATACAAGAAAGTAATTTGGTAAAATGGCAATTCCCCTTATGGACACCACAACATTGCTAATATATCTTCAGGAAACGCCATTAAAAGAAAAAAAAGCTCGTCTTCAAAGACGATCTAAGAAAGTTAGTATAATGTGGTTCTTTATCTAAATTTCTTGTATCGTTATAGTTCTTGAAATTTCAAAGGACGCCGATTTTCGCTTAGGTTAACGAACTGGTCGTTGGAACCCAGCCATATCCACTTCTTGCAGGCCATCAATGAACTCGTTTTTGTTAGTAGTAAAAGCGTGATTCCTTTGAATGTTTTTTGGTTTAAATTCTCTTTCAGGTGTAACATCAGCATTAGCTTCTTTAACAGACGATAGACGGCTGTGTACGAAAACACATAATATCAAAACTAACATAGCAAAATGTGCCTTAACAAGAATTTAAAAAAAAAACAATAATAATGTTCGTAAGGACAGAGGAAGAATGGATGATTTTAAGAGGTTGAGTTGTCAGCGTCTTTAACAGACGATAGACATGCGTGTACGGAAACACATAAATCAAAACTAACATAGCAAAATGTGCCTTAACAAGAACTTAGAAAATAATAATAATGTTCGTAAGGATAGAGGAAGAATGGAAAACTGGGAGAAATTGAGTCGTCCAGGGATTTAAAAGTAAATTCAATGGATTATGGTAGCATTAGAGAAGAGGTTAGTGAGAAAAAGTGAAATAAGAAAGGTAGCAGGATCCCTGGAAAATGTTTGGAAGAGAAATGTCAGTTTTAGAAAGAGCTGGAAATACAGGAAGAGACTGCTGAGCCAACTCTCCTTTACAGAAGTGAAGTGTGGATGCTGGATACTAGTGAGATGGGGGCGGGGGGGGGAAAGGAAGCTGTTGATATGAAAAATAATGATAAAATTATAATATTGAAGATTTAGATAAGATTTAGATAAAAATGGGAAAAAAATAAAAAATTAAGAATTAAAATATAAAAATGGGAAAAAATATAAAATATTGATTAAAGAAATATATATATATATATATATATATATATATATACATATATATATATATATATATATATATATATATATATATATATATATATATATATATATATATATATATATATATATATATATATATATATATATATATATATATATATATATATATATATATATATATATATGTATGTATAATATAATATATGTATGTATAATATGAAAACTGGAGCCCGTATTAAATTTTTCTGGATCCGCTATTGATACCATTTTAAGGTAAATGTTTGGAAGAGAAATGTCAGTTTTAGAAAGAGCTGGAATTACAGGAAGAGACTGCTGAGCCAGCTCTCCTTTACAGAAGTGAAGTGTGGATGCTGGATACTAATGAGAGGGGGAGGGGGAAAGGAGGCAGTTGATATGAATGTTTGGGTGACAGCAGAAGTTAAAAGGGTAAGAAGCATAGGTAGAAAGAATCCAAAGGAAAAAAAGAGAAAGATCACAGCATTTTAAAGAAGGTTAGTTATGAGGAGAGAATGTAGGACGATTAGTTAATGACAAGCTTATATATTTTAGAAGTTATATGAGGAAAGAGGGGAAGAAACTAACGAAAAAAAAAGTGTTAGCTATGAAAGGTGAAAGGGGTTAGGAGTCAGGAAACACAAAGTGTCCGAATAGAGGTGAGTGGTGTAATCTGTTCGAGTACAGGACTGGGGGTGTGTTGACCCATTTCTGAGGTGTGTTTCCTGTGTAGGTATATATTTACTGGCAGATGATGTGTAAGTTGTCCACTGAGGATGTAGCAGACATTTTTTGTTTTTGTCATTCACCCAGTTTTGAAGAAAAGATATGTTGGTGATTATATTATATATATATATATATATATATATATATATATATATATATATATATATATATATATATATATATATATATATATATATCTGTGTGTGTATGTATATATTGTGTGTCTGTATGTGAAAGTTGCCATACCAATTTTTGACCTTCTCGCTAGTTGCATAAGAAGGAATGTCCATTATTTACAATCAGAATAATCATCTGATACGCCTACGAGCATAGTCCTTCTATTATCTTATTAAAGCGGTTAACAACTCCTGAACTTAAGGAAAGTGTCATTTTTTCACCTGCTACACGCAAAGTTAGAGAAAGAGAGAGAGAGAGAGAGAGAGAGAGAGAGAGAGAGAGAGAGAGAGAGAGAGAGAGATTGTAGGCGGAGTAAGTAATGTTTTCTGACTGCTACTTGTACTGCTTATGTCGTACTTGAGAGAGAGAGAGAGAGAGAGAGAGAGAGAGAGAGAGAGAGAGAGAGAGAGAGAGAGAGGGCAGATTTTCTAGGAATAATTGCTAAATGTAGTTAAATAGATGGATAGATGTAGAGGAAAAATGATAGGTAATTGTTTTTCTGGCGCTACATGCAGAGAGAGAGAGAGAGAGAGAGAGAGAGAGAGAGAGAGAGAGAGAGAGAGAGAGAAAGAAAGAGAGAGAATTAATAAAATGCTATAATAAAATACAAATGTTTCCAACTACACGTGCTCATCGAGAGAGAGAGAGAGAGAGAGAGAGAGAGAGAGAGA
>NC_089799.1:23572113-23587113 GCF_040412425.1 Macrobrachium rosenbergii | reverse complement strand
TATCCTTCCCGATCATCTACCTACACCGCCCCCACCCAGGGCGGACAGACAGGTTTGCAGGAGGAGGGTGGATGTGTCGTGTCTCCCCTACTCTCCCCATCCCCTACCTACCCCGGCCCCACCCGGGGCGGACAAACAGGTTTGCAGCAGGAGTGTGGATGTGTCATGTCTCCTCTACCCTCCCGATCCCCTACCTACCCCACCCCTACCTGGGACGGATAAACAAGAAAGATCCACTCAGATATTATTATTATAGATAGATAGATTGATGAATATTTTATCGGACACCTTTTCAGTTGTTACATAGGTCATTTTCATATCTTTAAAATGTTGAATAGGACCCTTCCTTGTATTTGAAATTTATAGGACGCTTCCTTGGCTTAGGAATGTTGTATAGGAGACTTCATTACCTTTAAAATGTTGTATAAGACTCATTCCTAAAGCTGAATTGTTTTTTTAGACCATTTTCTTAATTTTGAAAGAAATTTTTTTGCATTTTCTTATTCTTTCGATGTTGTACAGGATACTTTCTTATCTATAAATGTTGCATAAGGCACATTCTCGTCTTTGATATGATGTGTAGACCACTTTCTTATTTTTGAAATATTGTATAGAGCACTTTCATTTCTTTGAAATGTTCTAAAGGACACCATTATCTTTGAAATGTTATGTAGGATACTTTCTTATCTTCAGTTGTTGCATACAACACTTGCTTATTTTTGAAGGATTTTGTGGGCAACGTTCTTTTCTTAGAAAATTTGTATAGGACACTTTCCTCTCATTATGTTGTATAAGAATTTTCGTGTCATTGAAATATTGCACAGGGCTCAATATTGTTTAGGGAGAGCGGCAAAAGAAAAATATTCACGCAAAAATTTTTTTATTTCAATTTTATTATTTAGTATTATAAAATTTTTGGTGAAAAGTGTGAAGTAAAGGCAAACAAATAAACAAGCAGATAATTTGTACAGGACGAAAAATTACTCGATATGTAAAAGTGAGGTTTCTTCAATCTGTTTTTGGTATTAAAAAAAATGGCGACTATGAGAAGCTCCTACAACGAATTTACATTCTAATCCTTCCCTGATTAGTAACGGCCCTTCGTTAAGCCATCACAAAGCTACAACTCGTACAAAGAAATAACGTTGCGTCATAGCATGAAGAAGCGGTTGCTGTCACCGTGGTAATTAAAAATAACGACCTTGTACTGCAATTCCCTTCCTCCCGGTCAGGATTGCAAGATGCACCTCGGTATAAATATAAAGGTACCTTTCTCGAGACCGACATAAACACACGAGGCATTTCGACCGCTCCGCATCATGGTATGGGATATTGACTTCGTTCTGTTTTCAGGCTTACAGTGCGGGGATAATATTGTCGCTTTCCTTGTCTGGTTTTCTATAGTTCTGTCTGCATGCAGACTCATATACATATATATATATATATATATATATATATATATATATATATATATATATATATATATATATATATATATATATATATATATATATATATATATATATATATATATATATATATATATATATATATATATATATATATATATATATATATATATATATATATGTGTGTATATATACATATACATACATATATATATATATATATATATATATATATATATATATATATATATATATATATATATATATATATATATATATATATATATATATATATACATATATATATATATATATATATATATATATATATATATATATATATATATATATATATATATATATATATGTATATATATATATATATATATATATATATATATATATATATATACTATATACATACATATATATATATACTGTATACATATATATAATGTGTGTATTTATGTACTTATGCATGCATGTATATATAAGGAAGACCAGAAATGTGTCTCATACATACTTTCCACGCAACTACTCATCGTTGAAATGACCTCCACCGAGCGGCAGAGACTGCGTAATGCCCATTAAAATACCCGGACCATCTGTCACGGGACTGGGCATGACATTAGCAGCCTCTTTAACTCCATTTTTTGTTTATAGAAAGGAAAGTTTACTGTCTTCTAACGCCACTCTCCCTTGGAGTTAACTGCTGAGTGCTGATCACGCCCAAACACATATACACGCAAACACACACACATACACACATACATATATATACGCATATATATATATATATATATATATATATATATATATATATATATATATATATACATATGTTGTGTGTGTGTATAAATTGTCTCATAACTTTTTTAATTCATTTTAACTGTCTTAACCTGGGTGATACAAGGCATTATTATTATTATTATTATTATTATTATTATTATTATTATTATTATTATTATTATTATTTCAGTAGATGAAACCTATTCACATGTAACAAGCCCATAGGGGCCACTGACTTGAAATTCAAGCTTCCAAAGAATGTTGGTTTCAACCTCCCACCGCAGACCCAACACTGCAGCAGTAACTGATCATGATACAGAGCCAGTGACTTTTCATCGGCCTGGGGGAGACGCGAACCCGCGACATCTGAGTGGCATGCCACGACACTGACGACTTTTCTTTAAAACTGGCGTAACCGATACAATCCTTTCCCGGAAAAGTGTTGATGCATTTCTCGACTCATTAACGACTCAGTAACATCCTGCCTTTTAAAAAGGATTAAGTTCAATAGTTTAACGGTTACTTGATATAACAGATAATGCTATATTCGGGTAGCAAATTTCATGAAGCACTGATCCAACCAGTTGACTCTAGTGTCCACGATTTTGATACAACAAAAGTGGAATGAGGAAACCTAACTTTTAAAGCGAAAGAAAAACAAGGTCTCCGGTCAACGCAAGGTCTTTTTCGAACGAGTAGCTCGTAAAAAAATGTGCCCAGAGAAATATCTAAAGAACTAACAAAAAGCGTGGCGAAATCACCACAAAATTCTAGTGCGCCCATATTGGAGGTAAGAGACGAGGCGTATGAAATGGGAAGCTGTTAATGACGAAGTTCTTACTTCGAAATGATGTTGCCATTTTTTCTTTGTTTTATAGACAATGGTTTTAGCGTCGTTTTTGCCAACTTCTCTGCTTGCTGACGATTCCAGCGATTGGAGAAATGTACATATCGTTTTTTATTGTAAGGTGCACAGACTTTGCATTTGGAAATGTTTCTGATTTAAATATAAGTTTATGTATGTAAAGAGAAAATCGAATTGTTTTAAAGGCAACATCACTGCTTGGTAACATCAATGTCCCAGTACTGTTGTGCTTTATTTAATTTATTTTTATATTTTAAAACTACATTTAAACCTTAGTAATACCAGATTTGAAGCCGGACTACTCATTGATAAAAATATATACGTATTATTGGACCTTTTAGGACACTGTCAGTAAGTTGGCAAAACATTAGTGTGACTCCATTGTGTGAATGTGTTTACGCTTATATTCACTGTTATTGTATGATATGAGAAATGCAAAATTTTTCAACAAAAGGATAAAGCGTCGTCACTTAATACAGATAACATTTCAAAGATCAAAGTATTCATTAAAATACAAAATATTAAGTTTTCCCTAACAATTTTCAGTTTACATAATTACGATATTAGTTTTATTTTATTTATTTATTATTATTATTTTTGTTTTGTTTCAGATTGCTTTCAAGTTAGTACTAAGCCTAACCCTCTTGGTAGCGTATGCCTGGGCAGATGGCATTCACGGGGGCTTCGGGCACGGCGGCTTCGGGCACGGCGGCTTTGGGCACGGCGGCTTTGGGGGACACGGCACATCTTTGGCAATTTCGTAAATCATGGATCCTACGGGGGACAGAGAGGTTTCTTCGGAGGGCACGGCGGAGGCTTTCACGGCCTCCGTGGAGGGTACGGAGCAGGAGGCACATCTTACAGCGTGGTTAATCTCGGACCTCCTTTGCCCTTCAGAAGTGGGTACGGGGGAGGCTTCCATCATGGCGGGTTCTCAGGGTATGGGAAGTAGAAGGAAGAATGTTTGAGCTTTCCTTCCTGTAAAAATTTTACTTCATAAGACTGCAAGTCTTCCCCATAGTGTTTCTCTTAATTCTGCAAAGCACTCGTAGATGTGTGCCTTTGTAAAAGCAGGCTAGTTCCCCCATACTTATCGTCATTTACTCTGTTATTCCATTTTCTTTCTTGTTTTCCTTTCGTTCAGTCAACCACATTGCTCTGTTTTATCCAGTCTAAGCCACAGAAGTACACGATACGTCCAAGGAAAAGAATCTATTTATTAGCATGGATTCTAAACACAAAATAATTAACTGTTGACATGAAGATATCTTGATTACAATATTAAACATTATATTGTCATGAAACTACTTTTTTATATGATTTACTGATAGATGTGATTCAGGTGTCCACGTTATTTTATTTCATCATAGGTTTACTTAGGTTCACATTCGAGATCTGCGCTTACTTTGTTATGATTTATTTAATATAAAAACTGTTGATGATTCTGTTTTTTTAATGGATGTAACCCGGGTAAAAAGTTCTTGGAAAATATTAACCTTTGTTACTTTTGAAACGTGATAATAAAATGTAATGTACACTTTAACTTGTGTATTATTTTCTTGATTGCAGTATCTCTTTCTGTCAATGTTCACCTGCATTTATATGACGCACGTGGTCATGTTTTTATTGCGTAACGCGGTCGTAAAATAAACCACACCTCTGTAAAATGATGACAGTTTAAAATAAAATTCCTTCCAATACGTCAGTGCACACGGAGACAAAAATAAAAGCGATATTTGCTCCTAGTGACTCAATTGTCTTTGGGGCCAATTTGCAACCAAATGTCGCTTGCAACAGAGCGTAATTGAAAATTCAGTTTCAGTGACGTTTGGTTACTAAAGGCAGGGGAATTAAACTTTAAGCTTAAAAAGGCTTCTATACATGTGGTTGAGGAGCCAGCAGACAGAAATAGTCACTATCGAAATTATCTCATTTTTTCACTGGATCGGTTCGGAAATGGAGTGCTGGGGAACAACATGAAACCGTCAATAATGAAAGAATGGCTAAAAATAAGAACAGCAAGAATACAAGACAGACAAAACTATTTGCGCTTGTCTCTCCAGCATTGTTCTGAACGGAAATGAGTAATACTTTCGGCATGATGTGATTTTCATCAATGTGAAAGTATCGCCTCTGGGAAAGGTCTGTCATCACTCTGAAGACAGAGGCAATAAGTCAAATGCAAGGTTGTCTTGGTGGTGACACATCTCGCAAGAAAAGAGAAAATCTGAAAGGGAGAGTGATTGAGAGAAAAAAATAATCTCTCTCTCTCTCTCTCTCTCTCTCTCTCTCTTTCTCTTTCTCTCTCTCTCTCTTCATATATATATATATATATATATATATATATATATATATATATATATATATATATATATATATATATATATATATATATATATGTATACATACATATATATATATATATATATATATATATATATATATATATATATATATATATATATATATATATATATATATATATATATATATATATATATATATATATATATATATATATAGATATATATATATATATATATATATATATATATATATATATATATATATATATATATATATATATATATATATATATACATATATATCTATATCTATCTATACATATATATATATATATATATATATATATATATATATATATATATATATATATATATATATATATATATATATATATCCATGAATATTACGCTACAAATGTCGTTTAATAGCCGCCTTACAGTACCACAGAAATAGCTTACTCCCTAGGGCAATTATAAGTGATAAGTGCTTCGTCACCAGTGGCCACGTGTTACAAACTTGCCAGTCAGCTATCAAGGTGGAGGTTAGTTGATATCTACTCTTAAGTACAAAACCCTGACTTCGACAGCACATGTGTAGCAGAGTTGATATAAACTTTTGTCTCTTTGATCGCTCAGTGGTCACAGTCACCGTAAATTCGATGCGTCCCAATCAGGCGGCAGTTCGAATCCCTCTGGAGACGAAGCACTTATCACTTGTAATTTCTCTTGGGTATAATTTGTTCCAGAGATACTGTGAACTGGATGTTGAAGCAAATTTGTGGCTTAATATTTGTGAATATAGAAAATGACCAGGTGTATCTTTATATATATATATATATATATATATATATATATATATATATATATATATATATATATATATATATATATATATATATATATATATATATATATATGCTTACTTTAATGTATTTGTTTAAATACCTGTTTTCTTACTATAAGGAAAATTTACTTTTTTATACAAAAAATAATCTGATAAATTGATGACTCAAGCATAACGTAGTTATAACAAATTAATGTTTGAACATTTGTTTTTAAATACCAGTTTTGTTTTTTTCTTCTATATGTAATATTTTTGTTTTCAAAAGAACCATATATATATATATATATATATATAAAATATATATATTTATATATATATTTTCTCAAATATATATAAAAAATAATCTGATAAATTGATGAGATCAAGCATAACGTAGTTATAACAAATTACTGCATTTTTTGAACAGGACCACAGTGGTTTCAAATGTTGCAAAGATTGTTTCCAGTTTTATTTATAGTTTTTTTCTTATATATATATATATTATTTTTGTTTTATATAAAGAATATATATATATATATATATATATATATATATATATATATATATATATATATATATATATATATATATATATATATATATATATATATATATATATATATATATATATAACATATTAAGACATGTTCGAGCTACGTTTCCCTCCTCCATTATTTCTCCTTCCTTATTTTCGTAACTTTCTTTTACTCCCCCTCATCCTGCTCCATTCGTCTCCTGTATTTCTTTCCCAGCTCCTTCGCTTTCTCTTTCAATAGCTGTTGCAAGTCTTGCAAAAATTACGGGAATCATAATATCTTGCGTCGTTATTCACGGTCAAAAAAAAAAAAAAAGAATGACGGAGAATGCACAACCTTTAATCTTTCTTTTTTCGCTTTGCTCATTCCTTATTTCCGCAGGGAAATGCGCAAGGAGAATGTCAAGTACAAAAGAGAAATTTTTAATCGTTGCGAGAAAGAAAATATACCTTAGGAGCTTAGTGTACATTTTGGCAAATCCAGTGACGTTTATCTTCTTTTGTACAGGAAGTTATTCTCGGGAATATAAATGACTGTTAAATCGATCATTCTCTTCATGTGTGGATATGCAGGTTAACACTTTAAAGACAAAAGGAAGGTAGGCTAATTCAGAAGCGATATCGGTTTGGCAGAGAGAGAGAGAGAGAGAGAGAGAGAGAGAGAGAGAGAGAGAGAGAGAGAGAGAGAGAGTTGTTGCTGAAGGAACGTGAAATAAATATTAAAGCTTTTATGATTTTCTATTAGCTGTTAGCTACGCAGGATTTGTATTCCATTTAAGTAGGTCAGTATTGAGTCCACAATGATTTTCAAAATGTAATTGCTTGAAAATGTCAGTTGATCTATCTGGATATAACCTTTTACCACTGTACTCTTTTACTCTAGATGCTCTCTAATTTCCATGAGATATTGCCCTATAGCAAAATATTTAATAACTGGAGAATATGGGCTATATGTCCTTTGGTTAGCTTGCATTTTGCCATGAACCTTTATTAGGAAAAAAATAAATCTCTTCAATAATGAGTTTATTGAGACACAGGCTTAAATAAAAATTAATCTTTTTAAGAAATCTAACTTTCTGCATCGATGTTCTTTCAAATAAAATCCATACTTTTCGATATCAAGTACATTGTTTTTTTTGAATAATTACACTATATAGGGGTAATCAACCATAAGAATAAACAATAGCATCGTAACGCAATTTAGAAAAATAAATGGTCCGATAAGTCATCTTGACGATGTTATTAATAGAAAACTACTAAATACAAGTCAGATTAATAGTACCGCTCTATAAAAATATATCAGAGGGAAAGACCTGCATTTAGTTTGTGCTCATTGAATGACGTATGTCATATTTATAGTCAAGACTTAAAAATTCTACGCAACAGTGTTCTGCAAAGCAGGAAATTTGTCTGAGAAATTATAAATCACAACAATTTATGGTTATTAAACTACCACGTCGTGGTTAAATCACTAACAGTTTGTGGTTAGTTCACAACCAGTAAATCTCCATTTTCTTATTAACTTTGATTTCAGACACCACATTCCTCAGGATATGGCATAAATAATAGCCTTAGATAGAAGAATATGAAACTAAATAGTAGATAGACTTCAAAGAGAGAGAGAGAGAGAGAGAGAGAGAGAGAGAGAGAGAGAGAGAGAGAGAGAGAGTTTTCTGGCTACTTGTACTTACACATTATTATCAGTGACGTCCAGCTGCTCTCGCAAGTTACCATCATTTTAACTGATGAAAATATGATTTTGTATCAAAGTAGAAAACAAGAAATAGTAATATTATAGTCCACTGTTATTGGAGACAGTAAATAACGACACAAAACACTACTGGAATTGCTATTTTTCTTCTGATTAGCTGATGTATTGTAATACGCTGCTAGAAAGTAAATATAACCTGTCTTTAATCATTTCAAAATACTCTGTTATCGTGATGAATTCCAAAAATGTTATCCGAGTATCACTATCTTGTGTAATTCCTCTTAAAAATCAACGATTACACACTCTGTGAGTGGAATAAACACAAGCTAAAAACGCATGGTTATAAACACCAGAGTGACGATTCCATATTTCATAAATCACGATTAGGCTAAATGATATCACCTAAGGTTATTCATTGTCAGTTCCAAAAGATTAAAATATATTGACTGGTATTAGATAAACCTATATTTCGAATATTTCCATTCCTTACATTTTAAGAGAGAGAGAGAGGTTATAAAAAACTAAAGTCATAACTTTTATATCCATTTTAAACAATTTCATTTGGGCAAAAAATTAAACCGAGTATTTCTGTAACGTTCTCGAATATTTAAAAATCTATAATAGTAGGAATAGTAATGGGAAAGCTTTTTTATTAACCATAGATTTCTGTAAATATGGTTTTGATACACTCCTCGGCTTTTTAAACCTTTTATTTACTAAATATTATTCTATAAAATGTCTTAAAGAATCCGCCTGCGGAGAAAACAAGAAATGTATTTATGGCTAAGTGAAGTAGTCTATTATGTATTGTTATATAAATATATGACTAATATACAATTAAATATATATTCGATTCGTAGTTCAGCTCTGGGTTTTATTCCCAAATCTTCCAACGTAGAAGTTAACAAAAGACGAGGGATCACTGCTGCCTGAGAAACTTCTAGGAACTCTGTCATCCTCGTAGGAACTGTCACTGTTTCTTTTGTTAGTTTCACTTCCAGAGGAGCTTGAAAAAGGGCTCACATCTGAGAAATGAGTACTCTTCCCCTCGTTATAGGTCTTTCTCTTACCATTATTTTTGTCGATCACTTCCTTTTTACCATAGATGCCGTCGCCGCTTTCACGATTTTCACTTCTGAAGAAACTCCCGGAATGGCCTCCATTTGCGAAGAAGTCACTCCCCCTTTCGTCATAAATGTCTCCTTCGTCGTCGTCAACGACGTAAATGTCGCTTTCAAGGGGCCTTCGACGAAATTTTCCTCCAGAGAAGGACCCACTCTTCCTTCTGTCAAAATGATCTCGTTCGAAAAAAAGAGATTCATCGACCTCGTCACTGTCTGTCACGTCGTAGATGTCACCATCTCCATTTGAACTTCCAGAGAATTCACCGCTGTCTTCAAATGAATCTCCGAATGATTCGGTTCCCTGCTTCAAGGAGTGGGGTTCTCCAAATGATCCTGTTCCCCGATGAGAGGTGCCAGATTCTCCAAATGATCCCGTTCCCCGATGAAAGGTACCGGATTCTCCAAATGATCCTGTTCCCCGATGAAAGGTGCCGGATTCTCCAAATGGTCCTGTTGCCCGCTTAAAGGTGCTGGATTTTCCAAAGGATCCTGTTCCCCGATGAAAGATGCCGGATTCTCCAAATGGTCCTGTTCCCCGTTTAAAGGAGTGGGATTCTCCAAAGGATCCCGTTCCCGGCTTCAAGGTGCCGAACCCTCCAAATGATCCTGTTCCCTGTTTAAAGGAGTGGGATTCTCCAAATGATCCTGTTCCATGCTTAAAGGTGCTGGATTCTCCAAACAATCCTGTCCCTGGCTTAAAGGGGCTGGATTCTCCAAATGATCCTGTTCCCTGCTTATGGGAGTGGGGTTCTCCAAATGATCCTGTTCCCTGCTTAAGGGAGTGGGATTCTCCAAATGGTTCTGTTCCCTGCTTAAAGGAGTGGGATTCTTCAAAGGATCCCGTTCCCGGCTTCAAGGTACCAAACCCTCCAAATGATCCTGTTCCCCTCTCAAAGGAGGGGGATTCCCCAAATGATCCTGTTCCCTGCTTAAAGGTGCTGGATTCTCCAAATGACCCTGGTCCCTGCTTATGGGAGTGGGGTTCTCCAAATGATCGTGTTCCCTGCTTATGGGAAAGAGGTACTCCAAATGATCCTGTTACCTGCTTAAGGGAGTGGGAGTCTCCAAATGATTCCAGTCCCTGCTTAAAGGTGCCGGATTCTCCAGACGATCCTGTTCCCCTTTTAAAAGTGCTGGATTCTCCAAATGGTCCTGTTCCCCGCTTTAGGGACTGGGATTCACCAAATGGTCCTGTTTCCTGCTTGAAGGTGTCATGTTCTCCAAATGATCCTGTTCCTGTTCTGAAGGTGTCGGATTCTCCAAATGTTTCTTCTCCTATTTTGAGGGTGTCGGATTCTCCAAATGATATTGCTCCGCTCTTAAAGTTGTCGGTTTCTCCAAATGATCCTGTTCCCCTTTTAAAGGAGTTGGGCTCACCGGGTGATCCTGCTCCTTGTTCAAACAAATTTGAACCTCCAAATGATCCTTTTTCTTGGCCAAACGCATGGGAAGGTTTGAAAGGTCTCGTTTTTTCACCAAACGAGTTGCTGCTTCCTAAAGATCCGGTTTCCGGTTCGAATGAATTGGAACCTCCAAATGATCCAGCTCCCCTGTCGAAAGAGCTTCCAAACCTTCTGCTATCAAGCGCACCAAAAAACCTTCCAAAGGCACCTCCAGATCTTCCCGAATCATGCGCAGAAGGATCAACTCCAAAGAAATCGTCAGCAAGACTTCTCGAGAAGCTACTTAAACCTCTGTCTTCATCACTGGATGATTGACCACTAGAATAATTCCCGGTAAAATCTCCAAATGCCTCACTTTTGACGTCAGTGACTTTTCCAGCAGAAGTGCTGACTCCCGTAGCACTTGCTCTACTAGGTATATCCAGAAGGGCAATTCCAACGATCAGCAAGAGCGTCTGAAAAAATGGTAGTAAGAAATTGTTGAGTCTGCGATAGATTTGAGAACGTGTTATAGATATAATTTCTGTTTAGCCTCTAGAAAATATAGCCCACTGTTTGGCAGTTATGGCTTAAATGAATGGCATAAACTCAAATTTATACGAAAAGGTAATCAGCCTGAACATCTGGCACATTAAAAAAAGCATGAGACAATTTTGATGACCTGTAGGAAACTTAGACACTTGATAATTTTTTAAATTGAAAATGAAAGTAAATGACAAATTACTTCCTTATTGGGACATTTACGATATCGACAGATGTCTTCACAGATTTCATAAGAGTTATTTGTACGCATTTTAAAGATGACTTTATAGAGCCATATATCTTTTTTTTTTATTTATGTCCAATCATTTCCACCAACTTCACGTTTTAGTGAGTATCTAAAATTCCCTATAAACTCTTGCTTTCTAAATCATGAGCAGGAACGAGTGATGTGTGAATTCTCCTCACGAAGACTGAATGACGAAGTAAAAGTTAAGATGAGTAACTGTGCCTTTCAGTTTTAAAATCACCGATGACATCATTCTCGACAATTAAGAAAACTTAAGAAGATATAAGTTCACACTGAGTGCACGAATGCTCATTATGTAACGTAAAAGTTATGGTTTTTTACCAGTTGATAAAGGGTTCAGATATTATTTTACTGTAATCCATCATTGCAATTTTGGACTTGAAAATATTATTTTCCTATTATTTAATGTGTGTTTGAACATTTCTGACATTCGTTTCGTTAGCAAATATGTACTTTTAGAGATAAGGGTCCCCACCCTTGTATCCTACTATCTGGGGGACCAAGAAGGGAAAGCAGGGTTTTTGGATGGGGGCTAACACAAAACGAGTGGAATAAAAGGCCCTTAATCCCACGGAAAGTTCTCATTCAGAATAAAGGAAGTTTATGGAATGTTTTCAAACTAATATCATGCACTGTGGTAACGACCGGGTACCCAAGGTCAGGTTAGGTGTGTTGGTTAGGTCATTTGCTAAAGAAACGAACATCAGAAACGTTCAAAGCATACACTAAACCATAGGCAAATGATATTTTTAAGCCCAAAATGCGATAATGGTTTAAAGTAAAACGCTACCAGATTTATGTCGACTTTCATACAGATTCAGAATTAAAAGTATATAAAGATAAATGTCTATCTTCTCGAGAATTTTTTTATCTTTTTTTTTTTACTTATTTATTTAGAGATGATGCGGATGCCTTGCTGTATTGAGCATCTGAGGTATAGAAGCATTACTGCTGATAAATCAAGGTAGATATTTAAATCTAATATTAATATAACGTAATCTATTTTTATGTAACATCCAGATTGTATGTTATTCGGAATCCCTGAGTTTTTATTTTTTTATTTTTTACTGAGACCAAGATAAATTTGTCGCATATTTTTTTTAGAACAGATGCAGATGATCTCTTGGTAACTGGTGTGGTATGCATTATTTCAGCATTTGCTATTCTTGCATAATAAGATTCATGATACCGCACTTTACCTGACTAAATAAACAAACATCAGCTGTCAATTGCATCTCAGATATATATTTAAAACGTACCTGATAATATACATATGCTTAATCTTTCAGTTGCATTTTAAATAAATATCTAAAACGAACCTCGTTCTTCAAACTATTCTAAAATAAAGTTCATTTTGTATGAAGACAAGTGAATGATTAAACCCCTTTGGTTGAAATACCAGCAAAGTAAATTTATAAAAAAATTTTCGAATGGGGAGCAACATCTCACATATAAACCTAAATGAAGTCTCACCATGCTGGATTGGAACTTCTGCCTTCAGTGAAGTGAAAGAGATGAGTAACGTACCTGCACAGGTGATCAGTACCTTTATATACAACCCTGTAACAGATGGGAATTTTCAAAATCATCCAGCGCTCGAACGAATCCAAGATGCAATAAACTACCTGTTCAGCAATCGACGAATTATGGGTCTTTTTCCGCTCTCCTGAAAAGTCGGTTTTAGGAAAAAATAAAAGTATTGTAGTCGGTGGGTTGCTGAAAGTAGTGCGCAATCAACTTCCTGATAAAAGTTCACCATAAATAGAGCGGTAATTTCCTTTATGCTTTCTAAAATGAACGTCGAGATAAAATGACGAAAAAACGAAGCTACGCAAAACGTTATTGGCTGTTTTGTTATTTTTCTATTCCACTTATTAGTCAAAATTACCTGCACTCGTATTTATTTTAATGATTAATAATATGACTTCATATACCATTACTTAATATCCCATTCCAGGGTGAGAATATTTGACGACTGTTACTCATGTGAGTGTAACAGTGTCAGATCCGTGGAATTATTTATAGTTACCCTGTTAATCTTTATCATCCAATGTTATTTTTATTGCAAATAGATATTCAGAATGTGCACACACACACACACACACACACACACACACACACACACACATATATATATACATGTGTGTGTATATACATTATATATATATATATATATATATATATATATATATATATATATATATATATATATATATATATATATATATATATATCTGCATCTTTTCCCACTTCTATGTGGGGTTGATGTTTCTGACAGCTTTCCTCCATCTTCGCCTCGGTCTTCCTCTTCCTTCCCCTCCCCCAGGCACCTCCATCTGCATCACTGTCCTCCCTACATATGTCTTATCCCTTCTCATCACATGGCCATACCACTGCAGTCTTCTTTCCTGGGCCTTCTTTGATAATTGTACGACTTTAGTAGTTCCTCTTATTCTTTCATTTTTGACCCTGTCCATTTGTGTTACTCCACACATCCACCTGAGCATTTTCATCTCTACCGCATCAAATTTCTTCTCTTGCACTATCTTTACCGGCCATGTTTCTCCTCCATACATCAAAGCTAGTCTCACTACTGTCTTATACACTCTTCCTTTAACCTTTATATTGGTTCTGCGGTCGCACAAGGCACCTGACATCTTTCCCCATCCAAATTTTCATCATCATTCACTGTTGAACCAAGATAATTAAATTTTTCTACTCGGTTCAACCTTGTCCCTTCCATACTAATCTCGGAGTCTTGATCTTCATTAAAACTTGGGCATTCAGTCTTCTTCATACTGGTCTTTAAACCTCTGTCTTCCAGTACCTTCCTTCAGCTGGTGCTGCATAACACAATGTCATCAGCAAGCAACATGCACCATGGGAAGTGATCTCTTATTCCTTGAGATACCACATCCATTATCAGGCCAAAAAGATGTGGACTTAAAGCAGATCCCTTCTGTAAACCTACCCTTACTGGTACCCATTCAATTAACCCAACACTGCTTCTAACCTGCGTTTTTGCTCCTTCATACATATATTATCTTGGACCAACCTCACATACTTCTCCGGTGTTCCCTTTACTCGCATGCATCCCAAAACTTCTTGGCGTGGTACTCTATCGTATGCCTTTTCCATATCTACGAATACTATGTGCAGTCCTTTCTGCTTTTCCCGGTGTTTTTCCATCATCAGTGGAAGGGGAAATTCTGCATCTGTCGTTCCTCTTCCTGGCATGAAACCAA
>NC_089799.1:23549613-23569613 GCF_040412425.1 Macrobrachium rosenbergii | reverse complement strand
TTATCACATACACAATTGTTCTGTGCATTAGTAGAATTACTAAAAGGACCTCATTCAAACTGGATGGTATCCAATGGAGTATTTATTCAGAAAACGTTACAAACTTTCTTGGACAAACAGTCCACATTATCAAGTATCTGTACAGTGAGCAGACGTGTAGTCCAGCTGTATTTATATCTGCGTGCTTGGTAATTTTAATCCTATAATCGCCTGGCTCCTCTTGTGTGACCCCCCGGAAAACGGACACCTGGAAAAAGAAGGGGGCAGAGAAAGGCCAAGATCACGAGGGAGTGGGTGTCACACAGGAGGAGCCAGGCGATTATAGGATTAAAAGTACCCAGCACACAGATATAAATACAGCTGACTACGCGTCTGCTCACTGTACGGATACTTGATAATGTGGGTTGTTTGTCCAAGAAAAAGAAAACTTTTCCTGAATATTTTCTGATAAATATGAATTCATTAGATAACATCCAATCTGAATATAGGTATATATTTATATAAAATATATATATATATATATATATATATATATATATATATATATATATATATATATATATATATATATATATATATACACAGGGTGTTTTGAAATTAGAGTGCCCCCTCTACAGCATAAACTAAAATTGATATGGACAAAAACAAAAGTAATTCAGAACAGGTTTTTATTTAAGTTTCTCACTGAGTATTTAATATTTTTGTGGCCTCCAGCTACCTGTACCACAGCCTGCATTCTTGAGGGTATGATTTCAGCAAATCATAAAAAAAAGCTGAGACTCAAACTCCATTTCCCTGAGCACTTCGGTCACCTCTCTTCGCAGGTCGTCGGGGCTTGGTATACCATCATAGTTCACTGTGAGCACTTCAACACGATCCTTTAAGATATACAATGTTTTACAAATTAAGGTCAATGTTTTACCACACGAACAGCTCCTGTGTCTGAAGAGTCTTGAAACATGGTCTTATCCAAAAATGTGACTTCTTCAACAGATAACACATTTTCAGGATCTTTGAGGAAAGGAAATACTCCATCAGTAAGCACAGTTTCACTGAAGTTTTCGCCATTTCATGACTGTCCTTTTTCTTTGATGATCCACATTAACCATTTCTCTGTGAAACAGAGAAAAATTCCCAGACATTCAGGAAATTTCACAACTTGGCGATAGCACACTTCATCGTTGATATTATCCAACTTTGCTGCCCAAATTATGTCATTTTTATGATTTGGCTTCCTGACTATATAAATGAAGAATTCATCTGATGCAGCAACAGGGAGAAAGTCAGATTCATCCCAATCTTTTAGAAATAAACCACAAAACCATGCACGGTCTTCTCTCTGTTGCTGAGTGATGCTGTGCTTGCTGATAACATGAAATGGCTTGATACCAGATTTTTTCAATTCACGATATACAGCACTATAACTTCTCTTCTTTCCCCTTTTTGTTTCTAGTTCAAGCGCCAATTTACGTAAAGACTTTCTTTGTCTACCCACTGCCTCAGCTATGATGTCTTTTGACTCCTGAGAAAGAACTGCAGGCCTTCCAAGATTCTCACTCTTTTTGCGATGACAGTCATATGGATTTTTGTTCCAATTTCTTTCAACAAAGGATTCATCTCTTTTAATGTATTTAGCTATCCAGGAACGTGGAATGAAGGATGTGCCAGCATCCCTGGCCTCTCTGAAGGTTATAGCCCAGATTCGGTCAATCCATCTGATTTCCTCCGAGTCGTTAGCCATGGTTGTATCTAACTCCATCACTTAGTCTGAAAATACAAGAAATGTAAATGAAAAACAGTTTAATAGAAACTTAAAATAATGTACTTGGAGATAGACTGTAGCAGAAAACTTCATAACTTTCCATTTGTTCTGTGGAGGGGGCAGCTCTAATTTGAAACACCCAGTATATATATAAATATATATATATATATATATATATATATATATATATATATATATATATATATATATATATATATATATATATATATATATATATATATATATATATATATATATATATATATATATAGTAGCTGACCATCCCAGCGCTGCCTAGAAAAACTCTGAATGCCATTCGATAAACTATTTCTCTCTCTCTCTTTCTGACTCTTTCTCCTCCCTAACACCCATAAGTTTACCTGTCATTTCTTCTGTCAGTTCATCGAAACTGCCATTAAAACTTACGTGTAGACAACAGTTTGTGGGTGGAGGCAGGCCACTCATCAGAATAGATGAACTGATGGTATTACTGAATGACTGACAGGTAATTGCACATATGGACAGGTTAGTGCCAATTTCTTGACAGTTTGCTGTTGTATTTCATCTGGGAAGCATCTCAGATGCTCTGATCAGAGTATGAATAAGTTATGTATAGGCTTATTCATATCACTGTTAGACCCTTCAACGCTATTTGTAGACTGTTATAAGTCCAAATCATACAATAAAATTCTAAAACAATATTTCCATGTTATACAGACAATTTAGTATAGGCCTAGGCCAATGATGTCTTTTTATATTTGTTACTATGATGAAAGTAAACTTTACTGCCCAATTCATAAAAAACTGAACCAGCCTCTCAGTTCTAATTTAAACTCATTCATTAATACTGTATGAAAATCGGCATCTTTTTTTTAATTAGAAATATTTAGTCTATACTCTGTTATGCCTTTTTGCTTCTTTCCTATTATTAAGTGAATTGCTACAAGAGTTAGCCTTCCCCCCACCCCTCATCATATTAAGTGGTTAAAACACTTTCCTATATGGCTAACTTCAACCCGTGACACATATTTTTTATATTGGCTTTGGGGACGTTCTTAACATAACATAATAAATTACAACTCATTATCTTTACAATAACATCAAATTCCTCAACGTAGAATTGTGTACAAAGTTACACATACGGCATCTATAAACTTGATCAATTTGTACAATAACGTAATCATGAATCAAACAAAATCTTTCCCTTTTTGGAGGAATGTTAGGCAATTGGTATCTATTGTTTTGAATAAATACACATTGATAAAAGATAGAAATGATTATATATCATTCTAATATATAACCACAAACAGTAATTTTATTTCCCTAAGTGATGGAATACTATTTTTTACTATGTATGATTGCACCAGCAAAAGTTATGAACTGACGTGTTGTGTAAGCTGTGAGCACTTTGAGTTGCTTGAAGTGCAGTAGTTGCCATTTCTTAAATCCCTATTTGCATCTAATACATTTACCCTCCAAGTGCCTTTCAGAAAAGATTTCCAAATGTAATGATCTGCATTTCTGTAAAGTTTTAATCTAGAATTTTCAGCCATTATCTTCCAATTAATCAGTACCAAGAAACATGAAAAAAACTTGTCTTCTGTATGCAGTAAAGTTTTTTGCCAATTCGCATGATAATTAATTCCAACCGCTGGAGTGTCTGAAATCCTTGCATTAAGCCACTACTATGCATGTGCGGGCTTGGCTTTGCTTACTATGGAAAGAAATTATCGCCTTAGGTTTTTAATGTAGATTTTATCGAGGTAATAAACAATTATATTAATTATTATCATAAATAATGATAAAAATTTACGTAAATTCTGATAAAAATTGATGTTATCGGGGATTTATTGTTGTAGGTTAATCATACTTCTAGCAGTGCCAGAAGAAAAGGTGAAGCATCAGGGAAAAATGAGAATAAACCTAGAAAACTGTAGTAAAAAGTGACGTACAAACGAAAATTTCATTTGTTTTGTCTGTGTTTGTATGTCTGTCACGGGATACGGGTTTGATTTTGAGTTCAAAACCTCTCTGGGGTGACAGAGGCCGCGTACAAAATTTTGTCAGGATCTGTCAAGTGGTTTGGATTTCTATAGAAGCCTAACTTATATACAAATCATTCACTTTTAAATATATGTGTAATATATATATATATATATATATATATATATATATATATATATATATATATATATATATATATATATATATATATATATATATATATATATATATATATATATATACATGTCGAATCTACTGGTCATACATTTATACAGATACATATGTAATATGTAATTGTAATAGCCACAATGCCCTCTTAACTTTCTAAGATTCTTCGCGCTTGTTTGGATACGCTTGTCACTACAAAGTCTTAAGATCCAACTGCAAGAAATATGAAGGAATTCTGATGTGCGGTAGCGGGAAACGAACCCTGGTCTACTAATCAGAACGAGGTACTGTACCATTGTCGACCTGACCACGAGACAAGGTCGACAATGGTACCTCGTTCTGATTAGCGGACCCGGGTTCGTTTCCCGCTACCGCTCAACAGAATTTCTTCATAATTCTTGCACTTGGATCTTAGGATTTTCTAGTGACAGGCATATCCAAAAAAGAGCAAAGAATTCTAGAAAGTTAAGAGGGCATTGTGGCTATCACAATTACACACACACACACACACACACATATATATATATATATATATATATATATATATATATATATATATATATATATATGTATGTATATATATATATGTATATATATATAAATGTATCACCTTTTGATGACCGGCTATCTCCTTGTCACCCAGTCCTTCTATGTGCTGTAAATATATTGCTTGCGCCAACGTATTCTGTCTTATATATATGTATATATATATGTATATATATATATATATATATATATATATATATATATATATATATATATATATATATATATATATATATATATATATATATATATATATAGGCAGTGTGCGTGTGGGTGTTGAAGAATTTGATAAGATAAGAGAAGATCAAGACTAACTGTTTGAAAGCGACTCGACTACCTCAAATATGCTTTGTATCAACGGATACAGACAGCTTCTAATGTTCATATCCACACAAATATATAATTACCTTTTGGAAAATTCAAAGCAACTATAGAGGATTAGTTTTCAATAAAATATTCCTCCGTGTGTAAGGTATAGGATAAATTAAAGGAAAACATCGTTTAATTAAGAATTTTATTCTTTCTACAAAAGAGGGTTTAAATAATAAAGAAATTTATCAGTTTCAGTATAGTTGTGGTCCAGAATGGTCTCTGAATTTCTTTGAACTAAATATAAAGAAAAGACTGAAAAACAAAGAGCGAAAGTTCTTATTTTCCGTAACCGCCGCCTCCAAAGGATCCGCGGCCGAAGGAGTTACCCCTGAATCCTCCGAAGGAATTACCTCCGAAGCGTCCTCGGGAACCGTAACCACCTCCGAAGCCGCTTCCAAAGCCTCCTCCGTGGCCACCACCGAAGCCTCTTCCAAAGCTTCCATGGCCACCTCCAAATCCTCCATGGCCGCCTCCAAAGCCTCCTCCAAATCCTCCATGGCCGCCGCCAAAGCCTCCATGGCCTCCACCAAAGCCTCCTCCAAATCCTCCACCGTGGTGGCCTCCATCAGCAAGGCAGACAGCCACAAGGGCGGCGCCCAAAGCAATCAACAGGAATTTCTGAAACATAATAATACAATGTGATAAGGATTCTCAAGTTGCCCAGGGGCCGTTAATGTTACATAGCTGAAATAAAACTATAATCAGAATTATTTCAACTCTACAGTATATTTGCATCATAAATAAAGGAGTTATCCTCAGTCATATATACTGTGTTATAGTATCTTGTAAATTTTAGTTTTTGTCTTATCACTAACGTCAATTGCATAAAAACGGGGTTGGGGTGAGGAAGACATGTTTGTTCTTATCACTTCCAATGATTGTTTAAGGACTGGCATCTGTAAGGAAGACATGTTTGTTCTTATCAATTCCAATGATTGTTTAAGGACTGGCATCTGTAAGGTAGATTAGGCGACCGCGTACCCATATGACTATCAAGGAACATGACATCTTTACAGCAAGTTGGATATCGATGTCTTTAACATTGCAGAAAATTATTAAAGTAGGTTTTCGTTGTTTTTCGGATAATGAGTGGATTATCATAAGATATTTCAGAATTCATTCTCAAAACTGACGTGATTAACCTCGGGTTACTGTCAGTTTGGGGCTTTGAAGGACATGACATTGAAATATGTGTAATGTTTTTAATTTTACCAGAAACTAGAGAAAACATTATTTTACAAAACTAACAAGTATTTATAGCATAACCCTGCAAGTCCATGAATGTGCTAGGCCAAGGATTTTCTGAATGGATTGGCAGTACGGGAAGAGCGACAAAACGAAGAGAAGGGAACAAGAAAAAATAATATAGAGAAAATTACATAAAAATGCTCAAGTGAAAAGCTAAAGAAAGCAGTAAAACTAAGGCAAAGTTGCTTGGCACTTTAAAGTATGCCTGAGAGAGAGAGAGAGAGAGAGAGAGAGAGAGAGAGAGAGAGAGAGAGAGAGAGAGAGAGAGAGTATTTAAACAATGGTCAGACGAAGGATGAGAACTATTTGCACCAATATCACAAGCTCTGTTCATGTTAGATTTTCTATAAGCAATACGTATTTATCCGGCAACTATAGATAATATACCTTCAAGGAATAATTGAAAATATCGGGTAGAACGAAATAAAAATTGAAATAAAAACTTAAATAAGCCTGTGAGGAAAATGCCCTCTGATACCCAAACTCGATTAATAATATCCTGTCTTTAAAAATATAAGGAATATATAAACATCTGAAAGTAGCTAGAAGCTAAGTAAGTTTGAAAAAGCTCGAGACACCAGACTCGAACAGTAATATTCTATATTTAAAAATATAAGGAATGTGTAAACATCTGAAAGTAGATAAAAGCTGAGTAAGTTTGAAAAAGTTCGAGACACCAGATTCGAACAGTAATATTCTATATTTAAAGATTTAAGGAATGTGTAAACATCTGAAAGTGGATAAAAAGCTAAGTAAGTTTGAAAAAGTTCAAAACAACTCGAGAAGCCTTACCATGGTGATCTTCGAAGTCAGCTTGAACTCGAACTGTGTCCTCAGCAGAGAGCGTCGCTCTATATATACGGATTTTCATCGACGTCCAGCCCGGTGAAGGTCGAGGATATTTTCTCTTTTAAACTTTGAAATGGAGTAACAGCTAAAGAGATGAAAGTAGAGATAGAAATAAGCATGCATTATTTCCCGTCTCATTTCCGTTGAGGGGAGTTGCAAGGACGTGGGTTACGTATCACGCGTATTTTTAGCATCGTTGGGGGATTTAAATGATGGGAAGGGTACTATTTTAGATGGGGTGGACAGGCTTCATAGTAGGATATATGTGCAAATCATAGGTTATTCGAGTACTTGCTAATGCGCCGAATGAACATTTCAATGCACACGCGCGCGAGCGCACAGACACACACACACATATATATATATATATATATATATATATATATATATATATATATATATATATATATATATATATATATATATATATATATATATATATATATATATACATATATATATATATATACATACATATATATATACATATATATGTATATATATATATATATATATATATATATATATATATATATATATATATATATATATATATATATATATATAAATATATATATATATATATATATATATATATATATATATATATATATATATATATATATATATATATATATATATATATATATATATATATATATATATATATATAAAGACAAGAAAGGCTACTGAGCAAATAGATTTCAGAATAAACGATGTAAATGCAGATGTGCCGTCTGCAGAGAATGCTGTTTTCTGTAGATGGAGTGAAAAAATTAAGGATTCACTAAATGTGCACTGTTAATGACGCAAGAGTAGAAGGGGCTAGTGTAACTTTGATAATGTTTGTGGGAGATACTGTTGACTATATAAGAAGCTCAATTCAGTGGCTGATGTGATTACGAGTGGGATGCTGCAGTTTGGTAGTGAGTGTTTGATTGAGTGGCTGACCAAGTTTTGTGTGGTATGTCTTCATGAAAGAAAGATTCCAAAGGTATGGGTGGGTTGCAAGGGATGATTAGTATTCTATGGTAAAAGGGTAAAAGTGATAGAAGGGGAATATACTGCCCGGTTCATTCATTCTTACTTACCAGGCGGGCTGCTGTCCTAATTGGGACCTTTCGGCTTATAGCAATCTACTTTTCCATTTAGGGTTCCATTTTGTAATAATAATTATAATAATAATAATAATAATAATAATAATAATAATAATAATAATAATGAAATATTATTATTTCCTAGTTAATTAGGGAGGTGTATTGTACCATTTTAATTGATAAGACACATGACAGAGGGATTCCATTTGGGAAAACAGTGCATTTCAAGTTAAGGAAAAGTTTCTTGTTGAATTTGTTATTTTCTTGCATACATGGACCTAGGGGAAGATTTTGATAAAAAAAAGGGCAATGTGTAGGATATATATGTATGGTAGAGAGGGTAATTTTAAAAGGTTTTGAGTGAAATTAAATATGTGTTAGCGTTTGCAGAAGGGAGAGTCAGTGGTTTGGTGTGACAATGGTGCTGAGGCAAGAGTATGTTATGTATCATTATATGTTGTATATCCTTGTAACAAAGTACTTTGCAAAGTTTAAAGAATGGCAGTAGATATATATGCGAAGTTATAGGATAAGAAGGGCTATGAATGGACTAAGGCATGGCTAAAATTTACTGATAACAGTACTGATTGGAACTAATGAAGGCAAATTGTAGAGAATATTGAGAGAGTGTAATAGTGTTTACAACAGGAGGAAGGTGAGAGTAAACGTGAGTAAGACTAAGATTGTGCGGGTAAATGGGTCCAGAGAATGGAGGAATGAATTTTAATGTGGAACGTGTAAGAATGGATTCAGGTGGGGTGGGTACCGTTCTCAGCTAGCACTCTGCTGGCCCCGCGTTCGATTCTCCGACCAGCCAATGAAGAATTAGAGGAATTTATTTCTGGTGATAGAAATTCATTTCTCGCTATAATGTGGTTCGGATTCCACAATAAACTGTAGGTCCCTTTGCTAGGTAACCGATTGGTTCTTAGCCACGTAAAATAAATTCAATCCTTTGGGCCGGCCCTAGGAGAGCTGTTGATCAGCTCAGTGGTCTGGCTAAAATTAGGTATACTTATTTAAAGGTATTTAATTACAAATGTCTTGGATAAGGGTAGGTTGAGAGCCCAAAACAGGTGAAGCAAGTGAGGGGGGAGGATGAGTGCATAAGACTAAAGAGAAACTTGGAACACCTACAGAAACAGAGGTTAGAATGAATGGAGATTGTTGAGCTAACACTTTTCTGTAAATGACATTTGGTTGCTAAATGTGAACGAATGATAAAATGGAATCTGTAGAGATCAATTAGTAAAGAAGGATCTGAAACATAAGAAATACTGAAATGGTGATGTATTGATAGATGTAAAACTGGTAAAAGGGTAAATGTATGTGAGAGGTTGCATCAAAATGTTTTCAGATGGTCCAGGTATATGGAAAGATCGTAGGATGAAAGTTTGGTTAGAAGAATTTCAGAATATTAGGAAGAAGGAAAGAGGAGGTCCCAGAAAAATCTGGATTAGATGGTGTGAAAGAGGAATTGGAAAGGAGGGACCTCATCATCCAGGAATTTCGAGTATGAACGCAAGATAGAGGTGTGTGTGTGTGTGTGTGTAGGTGGCGGGGTCTGATGCACTATTAATGAGCCTCCTGTGACGGTGTCTGAAATAGCAATTTTTGTAAGTTTTCTGCATAGGAGTTTCAGCCGCGATTGAGTTTAATTATTAGTGTGTCACTGAGCATTGTCTCTTTAGTCTTCTCGGGAGCCATGTTTAAAACACATACAGACATATACAGTATATATGTATATGTATATATATATATATATATATATATATATATATATATATATATATATATATATATATATATATATATATATATATATATATATATATATATATATATATATATATATATATATATATATATATTTATATATATATATATATATATATATATATATATATATATATATATATATATATATATATATATATATATATATATTATATATATATATATATATACTTATATATATATATATATATATATATATATATATATATATATATATATATATATATATATATATATATATATATATATATATATATATATATATATATGTATATATATATATATATATATATATATATATATATATATATATATATATATATATATATATATATATATATATATATATATATATATATACATATGATTGTGTGCGTGTGTGTCCGAGTGGATGTTTGTGCGAGCATGCGTGTGTGTGTGAATATGTGAGTACATCACTACATTTGTATTCTTGCCAATGATGATTATTTCACAAAGGCTAAAATTAAGGGTTGCATAACATTAACGTATATCACTAAAGTTTCCTTTAGTAAAACGATGCTAGAATTTTTTCAAGAAAACTTCAGTTCTTAATCGGTGAAAGTAGCTGGAAAGAAGAAAATTATATGTTGCAAAGCCATGGATAAAACAATACAGTATAATTCAAAGACGAACATTTGCCTGAGGCAGAAATATAATGAGGGGGGAATTTGACGTCTTATAGAAATTGACCTGAGTAGAATTTAAGTACCAAAGAACTCTAGCATTTGAAGTCTAAAAATAGATGATAATGTTTCCTCTAGAAATGTGAGGAGGTAATGAGGTAATGATAACTTGAGGATGATAGTTTATGTAAAGTGATGAACCTTTCTCTCTATCTTGAAGGAAAAGGCTTCGATGAACTGGTAAAATAATCCCAATTATGAACCAGTGGGCAAGGTGAGGCTGTGATGAAGTTTTTGTATTTCACTTTTGTGATTTATATGGCTCTCTAGATCACATTAGGATGAATTATTTACAATGGGAATGGGTGTTTTATGCCTAGAAAGTCTCGTAATTCTTTCTTGAACAGCAATGCTAGTGCCGCTGATAACAATCATAAAAAAATACAACAAAATTATATAAAAATAAAATTGGTTCCATCATCATTTTCCTTATTTTTTCAGATTTAACACACTTTACTTAATATGTGAGTCTTCAGCAGAGACCTTGCAATTTTAGTGCTTCAAATTTTCTGTAATTTACGTTCCATAACCTACAAACTTTTTCTTCAAAATACTTATGTAAGTCAACCACTTCCAGTTCTCCACTATCAGTATCATCATTCTTTGCCTAATCCTCCTTTGGTTGCATTAGCTACCAACTTTATATTGGTAGACTGGATTGACAACTTTTTCACCAGTCTGTGTAAAGTCTCTCTGCAACCAATAAATCAAACATTAGCTTTTACATATTCCATTCCAGCACGTGTGTTTTTTTTATTTACACTACAAGCATCAAAAACATCTATTTGCAATTCTGAGGTTCATTTAAAAAAAACTACATCTCAGTAGACTTTTAGTATTCCTCGTCGCAGATTACCGTAGCATAGAAAGGAATAAAAATCTAAAATTAGCGCGCATAAGATTGATGGCATGACCACGATCATGTAGCACAATGATCTTGCGTAAATACTGAAATGGACCCGGAAGTAACTTAACCTGAACGTGTGTTATCAGGAAGGTTCTTTATTCGACGCACGTTTGCTCATACGCACTCAACCTGGAAATGGTTAGGTGGGATCCTGTTGCTATTTTTAGTCAGGTTTGTTTTCAGAAATGTTCGCGAAATTAATGAGTCCTCCTTTGTGATTTCATATTCATACATCAACTGACTTCGTCTCCTAAAATGATTTCAAGTATTTTATAAAATTCATTCATTCACGAAATCTAATACATTTTGGACACTCATTTTACAATCATTTACTTAGAATTCATAGTTTCTTCAGTTAATATATGAGAAAAATGTCATCTTGAATTCATAAATCTCACATTCAAATGAACCGACTTAAAGCCAGTCATTAGAAAGGAAAGTTGACAACATTTCGTTTACTTTGTTTTGAAGCACACGCGAGAATAAAAGAACTTGGATAGATATCAGAAAGTTTTGTTATAGAGCTATAATCCCTTAAAAGCTACAAAATATATTTTAGTTAAACTTACGCTTATTTTAATATAAAAAAAATAAGAAAGGTTTATTTTTTAACATTGATTCTAATGAATTACACACACTCTCATACACTCACACACACATATATAATATGTGTATATATATATATATATATATATATATATATATATATATATATATATATATATATATATATATATATATATATATATATATATATTATATAATTCCCTTATTTTTGAATGGCCACTGTTTTATAGTATTTATGTATGGCACGACCGTTCCAGTGCTTCCAGTTCTTTGTTCTTCAATCTTGGACGGTGCCATAACCTTTGTACCAGGGGCTTCCACTATCTTGGATTGGTGCTCCCTTGCCTCGGGGTATACTCACGCACGCTTTTCCTTCAGTTCCCTCTTCCCCTCGTTTTTCAAACGGTGTGGAGGGCAGGTTTAGTAGAAGGGCTGAAGATACCTGGTAGTTTAGCAAGTGGTTGCCTTATCTCTGTCATTTAATTTTTCTTAATATTTACTCGTTAATTTTCCAAATTATCACTACTGTCTTTCCTGTCGTGTCTGGCAAATCTTGAGATGTATTTGTCCTTATTGGGTTTGATTGCTCTTCTTAGCTGACCAGTTCAATTCCGGCGATAATTTTGTCTTTTCGTAGGGTTAACCTCTCAATATTGATTCAACGTATATATTGCTTCTGTTGTTGTTTTTGTTAAGTTTGCAAATATTCTTTTATGACTGTTTCATATGTCATTTTCTTGTTTCTGGCGATATTAAACTTAATCCTAATCCACAGAATCGATCAGGGAAATATTTAATTTTTTATAGCAATGTCAGTGGATTATACAAGAATAAAAAGGACTTGGATGTTGTTGCTGTCAATTTTGATATCCTCTTTTATTGTGAAACACTCCTGTCTGATTTGCGCCATATTTCAGAACTGTGAATTCCATCTTTTCTGAAGCCCATTTTGCTCAAGCGTGATGGTATTACACGGGTCCGTGAAATGGCACTTTATATTAGAGAGGCTTTTCCACATCTCACTGGCCACTGTATGAGTGTGGATGCCATGAAACAGTTGGTTAAAGTCTAAGTCTGTGAAAGACTAATAAATCTTTGTGCTTTTACCATTTATAGGAATCCAGATTTGGATGACTCTGTTTATGGGTCCTTGCTTACCAAAATGGCAGCCGTTCAGGAAGCTGACTCGAAGGCTTGTTTCATTTTCGTTGGTAATTACAATGCTCATCACACTGGATGGCTGAGCTCATCTCCTGCCACTATAATCATGTGGTTGCCACTCTTGACTGTTCGTCTATCTCTGGTTGTGAGCAGTTAGTAAATGAACCTACACGCCTATCTGGCAGCCGTGTTGACCTTGTATTCACAGATGTTACAGGACTGTATCTTTTGGAGTAGCTTTGCTGGTTGGCTCATCTGATCATAGTTTGATTAAATTTAACGTGTAGATGTTTCTATGTTAACTTTTCAAGAAAGGTATACTGGAAATCTTAGTGATGGCATTCACTGCGATCTTATTTTGTACAGGCCTTGGTACTTGTTATGCACTCTTGTTAATCTCTGCCGTCTTGCAGTGTTCTTGGTGAGGAAGCAGAGGCATGCAAGATTGGTTTAGATTTTATTGCAACCTTTGACCATGTGAATTATAAAGTGCTTATCTATATGGTAAGATTACTGTGAATTAGTTGATCTTTCATTAATATTTTAAACGAAATTTTAAATGGGCAGAACCCAAGGGGTCTGCATTCATGGCCAGTAAATAGCTCAAATAGTATCATTTCAGGTGTTCCTCAAAGTAGTTTCCCTTTGGATCCCTCGTGGGTTGATAGTCAGTTGACTCTTCCATATGGGTTGAGAGCTGAAGACTTAAAGAAAGAGAGAAAGAAAGGAAAACTTAAAGTTCCTTGTTCGAACAGCCTAATTATAATCTCCGTATGTCAAATTCAAGTTTGAGCCGCTCCTTCTTGCACCTGTGAATTTGCAACCTGTGTGAACGCAGCCATAGTCTGTTCGCTTGAGGCGGTGACCGCCGCGTTCATCGAGCCGTTGCAGAAGGCGGTAACCGTAAACATTATGGCGGTTAGCCGTGCATTACATTCGGTATCAGTATGGAAGTCAAATGGAGGAAATAACATGCATTTGTCTTCTCTATCGCTGAAATAGAGACAAAAACGATATTGGGTTCGCCTTGTTTTAAAGGACAGACAAACCCATGATATTTTCATAACTGTATCCAAAACAAAGGGAATATGGGCCCAAATTCTTCAGTTATAGAATGACCATAAAATCATTTGACGATTTACCTACACTGATAACGGATGATATTGCATCAAAAAGCACAATACTGGAACCTGTTTCACCCGAAGAAAAAAAAAAAAACTGGTAACAATTTTAAAGTAAGTCATTTATTTGTTGAACAGACCATTCTTTGTTGTACAAATCAGCCATTGACCGTTGTATAAATCAAATCAATACTTTTACTCTGATAGATCAAAGCACTCTGACTGTGTTTCAGAAACTGAGCACCCAGCTGTTGGTGAAGGCGTTGATGGAGACACTTTTAGAGGAGTAGTTGGTGCGTGATAAGTTGTGCTCGAGAAGTGAGGAAATGGTTGGTTGCTTGAGTGTGGCTGCTGGACTGGCTGCATAGCGGGGAATGTTCCAAATGTCTGCGCGCGTTGAATTACATTTAGTATTTCAATCTTTGTCATCAAACGGATGTTTTCAGGCACCCTCTTGAGTTCTTTGCTTACTAATAAACAAAAAAGCTTTTCATCATCTAGGTCATCACATTCACCTTCTCCTCTCTGTCTTGAAAATGCACATTTCTCCGAGACATCAGAAAATTGCTTATCAACCGGATTCAGTTTCACTTTCTTTTTCACTGACGCAATGTCCCTCCTACCGCGTTCTGCTGCTACGTTTAAATCTTCACCAAGCGAAGCTTCCTCCTCTGTTGCATTATTTTCAGGATTACTCGTTGTTTCCTTGCTGGAGACTGAATTCTCTAAAAACCGCAGCCTCCTGAAAAAGACGTAGGAGCTGTTTCTCGTCCCCGATCCTGATGGTAGACTCTTCTGTTTCTTCAGTTCTTTTGTGAAGGAATCTCTCAAGTTTTTCCACTTCTTCTGCAAGTGCAGCCCTGGAAAAAGAGAAAAATAGACGTGCAATATATATATATATATATATATATATATATATATATATATATATATAGATAGATAAATAGATATATAGTATATATATATATATATATATATATATATATATATATATATATATATATATATATATATATATATATATATATATATATATAGGCCCACATATGGAAATGAGTAGGCTTACATTCGCACATACATGCATACGCGCATTGCATGATGAGTGTGTATATGTATATGTATGTATGTATGTATGTATGTATGTATGTATGTATATATATATATATATATATATATATATATATATATATATATATATATATATATATATATATATTCATCATGCAATGTGTGTATGTATGTATGTGAACGTAAGCCTACTCATTTCCGTATGTAGGCTATGCACGCTCAGTTGTCTGAATGTACTGTATGTACTGTAGACAATCTTGAGAGTAAGCGTGTATGTAAAGTGAATTATACCGTATATACACAGACATAAACGTTTCGCATTATATATATATATATATATATATATATATATATATATATATATATATATATATCTATATATATATATATATATATATATATATATATATATATATATATATATATATATATATATATATTATAAGTATGTATATATAGTTATTTTAAAACCTATAGACAATTTAATTGTTTATTTTTTTATTCATTATCAGATATCCGGCTACGGGCTGTTCTATTTTTGATTAGCATTCTGGATACTGGGTTGGGGAGTCTACTGTCTCAAATATACTGCAGTAAGTGTATGAAATAACTTGGGACCAAATTAAAGTAAATTTAATGCCGGAAATGACGAAAGAAAAGTGGGAAGACGATGCTAAGGGGTTTAAGAAGTACGTAGTTTTCCTAATTTAGTGAAATTGATGGAAACCATAATAAGGTCATTCATACCTGCCGATACAGTATTTTTGTATTAAAACATTTCTTTTTAACTGTGCTACTGGCTGTAAGCGACGCTAATTACTCGTTTAATGTGGACATTGGTGTTTACCGAAATAGCAGAGATTCAGCAGTTTTCTATAAATTCATTGCCGTACATTAAGCTTGTGGAACGTTCATTAGACATAAAATGCAAAATCTATTTCTAGTAGAGCCATATGTCTACCTCACACACTTGTTGGGGATGAAGCATCTGGAATTATGGAAAACATCACGAAAACTTACGGTTGAATAAATCTTATATGTAAGAAATAATATTTTCAACTATTGGCTTCAAGAGAACGTTGATATATTGAACGTACTTTTGGAATACTGGTTTATAAGTGGCATATATTCCACAGACCAATCAATGATATTTATTTTTGCTGAGAGTATAAAACAAGTACGTTGCATTTTGCATGACTGGGCACGAGATGGTTATGGGTACGAAGATACATTTTTTCAGGCACCATTGAGAAAACTGCTTAAAGGGGAACGTACCGAGAGGAATCATGCCGCTACCCCAGCAAGAGATCAATACACGGATTATTTCATTCATGAAGGTAGAGTCAAATGGCAAGATAACGTGCTACGCTGTGAAGTGTGAACTTGGACATTTTGTAAAATGTATGAATAACTCACCTACGATTTTTCTGTCCCGAGTTTCTTCAGAACTGCAGAAAATTTCGACAAGTTCCTCCCAACACTTTCTCTTGACCAATTTGTCCTTATAATCAACTGATCTCGTGTCCCAAATAGCTGGACGTTTTTCAACTTCGTCAATGAAAAGTTCGGTGTCAACGGGACCATACTCCATTTTAACGTGCGGAACACGCAAAACCTCGCGGGTAACTAAGCGGTCACTGCTAGTGGTGAACAGTGAACACGAGTGTCTCGAACCGCCATGGGGCCGCGCGGTAGCATGGAACAACTCATATCGCGCGATGGCCTTGGCGGTTAGAAAAACCACGAGGTTGTGTGCGTATACCCCAGGACCCACAGATGTACCCCCTCCCTCGGCGGGATGGGGGTACCACCCCCTTGTGCTTTGTCATTAACGTTGCCAACACGCGGTCGAAACCGAGCGGTTGGAACCGCCCTATGTGAACAGGATCTCATGTTCGCAGGGTGGTGATAATATGCTGGAAAGTTGATTTTAGAACCTTACCATTATACATAAAGAGTTGTAAATCGCCTACAGTCAAATCAAACGTTTAAAAATAGGAAAAGTGGTTGCTCTTTGAAATTGTTGCATAGTATTTAGAGTCGTTACATGAAGAGCTCGCATAAGTATTGACGAACATTACATTTCATTCATATGTGCGGGGCTTGTCTCTGTTTTCAGGACAAAGTGCAGGCCTGATCTTAATGAAGCAGATTGATAGGACGAATCCTGTGTTTTGAATGTAGTTACTCAGTTGCCAGGGATTCTGGTTAAGGTTTTTGTTCTCTTTTGTAGATTTCAGGCGGACAGACCAGCGCTGTGGGAGTGAGTAATTTGGGCTCTTGTACTCAGTGCTGCCAACCTGAATCGGATCTCTACATGACAAAAACATCCTTGGCGACCACTCCAAGTATGCCCACTGTTTACCCATGCCATTTGAGAGCATTAACCTTTACCTTTCAAAGAAAATTTCAGTATTTATTTTGTAGGTAAAACTTTTTAAAATGTTTCATTGCATTTTTCGTTTGTATTTTAGAACTTAACACTTTAAGAATTAGTTGATAAAAATTTTGAGGTTTTAATACCCACGACAATCAGTGGCAATGCGGATCAAGAATACTATCCAGCATACAAAAATGCTGTAAAGATTTCGAACTACTTGTAGTGGCTAGCGAAGGCTTGAAAGTCATGATTTTAATATATTCCTGTTTCGGGTATGACGTAGTTTGTAATTATTATTATTATTATTATTATTATTATTATTATTATTATTATTATTATTATTATTATTATTATTATTATGCATCGCGAAAGGTGTAATGTTTGTTGTTCTCGTAGATTTACACAATTCTCCAATTTAGAGTGCTAAAATAACTAACGATCAGGTCTATAAAACTAGATGTTCTGGTATTGTAGTCGAAATGCTACAAAGGTAGGCATTATTTAGCGAGTCCCGTAGAATACTTATACTATTATTAATTGCAAGTTGCCATTTACCAGGAAGACAATAAATATTCCAAATGTTGCCCTCACATGAAATTCAAGGTCATTCGTGAGTGAACTGAAGATTGCCTGAAGTTAGCGTGATAAACGGTATTATTATTATTATTATTATTATTATTATTATTATTATTATTATTATTATTATTATTATTATCATAAATGGTAGCAAGCTAACCATAAAGAACATGAGATCCCTTATGATGAATGACCAGGAAAATAGGGAGATTTCGTGACTCCAAGTCACGCATGTTACAAGTATTCGTGAGTTCACCACGCGGAAAGATCACACTTCCGTTAAGGTAGCTGCATTTGGCGAACGAGAGCGAGCATATGGACCGACTGACATGCTGACATTGAAAGTAAAATGAAACAAGTAAAAAATGCGCCGAAGTTTCTTCGGCGCAATCGAGTTTTTGTACAGCGTGTAATGCTGTATGAAACTTTCAGCCACGGGCCATGAAACTCTTAGCCGGGGCCCAAGAAGCTCAGCCACGGTCCGGAGGTGGCCTGTCCTATAGCGTTGCCAGGTGCACGATTATGGATAACTTTAACCTTAAATAAAATAAAAACTACTGAGGCTAGAGGGCTGCAATTTGGAATGTTTGATGACAGTGGGGTGGATGATCAACAAACCAATTCACAGGCCCCTAGCCTCAGCAGTTTTTAAGATATGAGGGCGGACAGAAAATGTGTGGACGGACAAACGAATAGCCATCTCAATAATTTTCTTTTACAGAAAACTAAAAAGTAGAATAAGAGCAAGGAAGCGTGAGTTGAAGTTTCTCAGTGCAATGAGATGGTCAGTAGTTTAGTTTGAAGATTGATGTGATTGCGTTTAACCTCCGGAAAACACTGAAATAAGTATACTATTTTCCCACGAGTAAAATTTCCGTGCAGCATATTCACACTTTTGTGCGTAAATAGAGACTTGCGCGCATGAAGTCCCCAGAGATGAAGTTTTTACACGACAGTCGTAACTGCTACTTTAGTTCCCCGACTACATTATCACGAAAAAAAAGAAGTTATAAAAACCTCAGCATTACAATTGATTGATATATTTATTCGTAAGTCTCATTGCTAGCATTTCCATACACATCCTCACTCAGAAATATACAAACTTACACGCTAACACACATATATTCATACATATACGTATATATATATATATATATATATATATATATATATATATATATATATATATATATATATATATATATATATATATATATATATGGAATGTAAAATATAAGACAAAGGCCAAGCGCTGGGACCTATGAGGCCATTCAAAGCTGGAAGGGAAATTTGAGAGTACAAAAGATTTAAAGGTGTAACGGGGAAAACCTCGCAGTTTCACTGTGAAACAATTGCTATGGGGAGGGGGAAGTAAGAAGGAAGAAAGAGAATATGAACAGAGGTACTGTAAAATGAATGAAAAGAGTTGCAGCTAGGGGCTCAAAGGACGCTGCAAAGAACTTGAGATAATGCCTACAGTGCACCGCGTGAGGTGCACTGACGGCACAACTTTCTTATGGAGCATTTATGCGTATGTAATCTGAATTTCTGAACAGCTCAATTTCCTCAGACTTTTGATCACGCGCGCTCGCCAAATTTAAAATCAAACTGGCACCTTATCATACCACCAAGAGTTTTAGGTAGTTGAAAAGAAACATTTCCAAAAATTATTC
>NC_089799.1:23504613-23544613 GCF_040412425.1 Macrobrachium rosenbergii | reverse complement strand
GATACTATTCGGATCCTGAATTAACAAGATCACAAAAGACTGAAGAAGACCAAAGCAACCTTGTAAAGAAGGCTGAAAAAGGTAGGGGAGGAGGGGGATTAGCACAGATCAAAATTGTTGGGATAGGCATAGGTGAGTTCAAAAGGAAGGTAGTTGCCCCCCCCCCCCCCACCAACAGAGCTTAAAAAAACTTTGGCAGGTAGGACAGGTCTGGAAATTGTGTTTCATGAGAAACATTTTCGTTTTGCTTTCAGTAATTACGCTTGTAATTTATTGGAGTATATACCCCTCATTCCCATTTTTTTTTTACCTGTTCTCTATTATCATTGCTGACATTTTTCATCCCATCACACCACGCTAGTTGCTCTAATTTCTCTCTCTCCCTACCTCTCTCCAGCTTTCTGTGTTCCTGTTTGTCTCCCTCTCCTTGTTTCGTCTGTCTTTCTCCCCTCACTTTGTCTGTCCCACTGTGTTGTTATTTGTTAATCATATGAATATCTTTATCACTTTTTGATTTATTCATTCATTTAAATTTGTGCTTTATACGATTTTGATGATTTTTTCAAAGAGATTTAGTGGTCTGACCAATAAATTATAGCCAGGTTGAGGAATTCGCAATTTCTTAAAGAATTGGTAAATAAATCTTCTTTGCACGAAGGAGCAGGTGACCATCATAGTACAGTCATATCATGGAAGCTTAGGCACTGGCCTTATATTCTTTGCTGTGCATTATGGCCAACGACCAGAAATAAGACAACTTTGGTAGTGGACGGAAATAACTATTAGTGAGCGGAATTTAGTTAGGCTTCATGGAAGAGACTATCTCTTTTACATTAGGAACATATATTAATTTACAAGTTCTCCCTCAGTACATGCTGCCTTCAATAAAGGCATTGGGGAGAGAGAGAGAGAGAGAGAGAGAGAGAGAGAGAGAGAGAGAGAGAGAGAGAGAGAGAGAGATAATTGCCAATGACAGCCAAAACAATTAGAACATTTCAAGAATGTGGAGAGAATAAATGATAATATTGCAGAGAGATAATTGCCAATGAGAGCCAAAACAATGAGAACATTTCAAGAATGTGGAGAGGATAAATGATAATACTGGAATCGTCAACAATTTCTTCAAGACGAAGATGCGTTGAGAGAGAGAGAGAGAGAGAGAGAGAGAGAGAGAGAGAGAGAGAGAGAGAGAGAGAGAGAGAGAGATAATTGCCAATGAGAGCCAAAACATGAGAACATTTCAAGATTGGAGAGAGAACAAATGATAATACTGGTATCGTCAACCTTTTCTTCACGTCGAAGTTGCTTTGAGAGAGAGAGAGAGAGAGAGAGAGAGAGAGAGAGAGAGAGAGAGAGAGAGAGAGAGAGAGAGAGAGAGAGAGAGATAATTGCCGATGAGAGCCAAATCAATTAGAACATTTCAAGAATGGAGAGAGAATAAATGATAATATTGGAATCGTCAACCTTTTCTTCAAGTCGAAGTTGCGTTGAGAGAGAGAGAGAGAGAGAGAGAGAGAGAGAGAGAGAGAGAGAGAGAGAGAGAGAGAGAGAGAGAGAGAGCTGAAGTCGATAACGTGAATGAGTTTACTATTTGTGCATACCAGCTAGAGACTATCGTACATTAAAACCACTTTTCGGTTGCAAGCTGTTATAACACCTAACCCAAAAATTAGACGAAGCAAAGTAATTTTCCTGTGGACTTATGAATTTAGAACCAATGGTAAATTCTTTCTTGTTTTCGATTTGACCTCACTCTACACATTAATTTTATATGGGGACCACGCATGCTGAATATGAATTATTTACGTCAGTTGCCTCCAATGTTAAGGCCGAGGTTAAAATCTTATTTGAATTGATTTTACAGTACGACCTTCACCCAGCTCTGGTCATTAATTTCATTTGTGAATTATTTAATTATTCATCCTGTCTATTTAATAAGGTCCAAAGGTTGTGGCTGTGGCCATGGTTAAATATTCCGTAAGACGAATGATTTCTAAGTATCTCTTTGACCTTGAACTTGACATTTGACGTTTGCTGGACCGTTAAGTTTGTTTTGATTGCAGTACAATGCCTCACAGACGATTCCTCAAGGCAGTTGCACAAGTGTAATATATATATATATATATATATATATATATATATATATATATATATATATATATATATATATATATATATATATATATATATATATATATATATATATATATATATATATATATATATATATATATATATATATATGTATGTGTGTGTGTGTTGGAGGTCTACTCATGTACTCTCTAGACCTTGGTCTACCCGACCTAGGCCTTGTCCTCGGCCTTGGATTCGGTCTCTTGTGTTCTTGCCTTGGTAATTTTGCAAGGGGGCTATCTCGAGGCCACTCCACTGTGCGCATAAGTAATTTCAGGATAGCTAAATGATAAGAAATGTGAACTAAGTGTATCTGTCAGGATACAACCGTCATAGTTGCACAAATGTGAAAGCATGTACAGTAGTACTTTTATGACACTTATTATGAGGATGGTGGTTTTGCCAAGAATCAGTGTAGCCAGATTCCGTAACAATCTACGCGGGAAGCCCGAGTATTATTAGTTTATTTCATTACCTTTCTCTTTAGTGTGTATGGTACTTGTTCAGCTGTATCAAGAACAACACAATATGAAGTTTTGTCATGGACTTAAAATTTATATCATTTTACTTAACGTACTAAAAACAACATCTTACAGTAATGGACAGAGATGATTGCTGTTTACATCTGGATATAAGGAATTTTATTATATTTGAAAATTTGCTTTTCCTCTCGTCTTTGAATTTTATGAATTACGACAGCGCTGCACTATTGCTTAAATCACATAGAAAGTATACGGTTAGAAAAAACCTTAGTATTAGGTGTAGAGCAATCATGCAAGCTAAAATAATAGTTTGCCTATCCAGATTATCGTTTTAAGGCTGTTGCTCTATTATGTGAATCTATTTGACCTTCGCTTCCGTCGCAAATCGTTATAGTAACCTCTCTTACTCTCTCACTGTCTCTCCATGCGTCAAGGATCATTTGTGCGACCCAAGTTCATTGGAGTTTGTTAGTCAGTCAGTCTCTCTCTCCTGTTCTCCCTTTCTGTATCAATAACATTTACTCTTTTGAGAACCATTGCTGTAACGATAAGTCCTAATACAGCAGTGCCAGCTTAGATACATATTTCAGATTTTGAGTCTTGAGGTTGGACTTAACCGTGAAGGACTTGACCCGAACTTGATCACAGATCCGGATGATACGGACTGGGATTAGGTCCTGGCCTTGGTTATATATATATATATATATATATATATATATATATATATATATATATATATATATATATATATATATATATATATATATATATATATATATATATGTGTGTGTGTGTGTGTGTGTGTGTGTGTGTGTTTGTGTGTATTATGAATATTAAGTTAATAAGATGGGATGCTTTAGATTCCAGATTCTTTAATTTACAAAGTACAAGCTTTCGAAGATGTACAGTCTTCTTCGTCAGGTGCCGATGAACCTGACCAATTAAATTAAGGAATCTGGAATCTAAACTATCCCGTCTTATTGAACGAAAGTCCCAAGGTGCTACCAGTGCCACTGCAGTGGCCCCAGTGGTTGACAGAAAAAACTAACACGTCTGTCCAGTTAAAGTGCCTAAATTGATTCCTTTCAGAGCTTTCCATTTAACTGCTGGTTGAATTTGAGTGCACCTCTTTGAGTAGACATCCAAATTCTAGTGCGTATTGTGTCTGTGAATCGCCATTCATCAAGGCCATTCATTCTAGTGAGTCACATTTAAGGACGTTAACAGCCAACGTCATTGCTGTACTATATTGTTCTGACGTCATTCGAAAGCCTTCAAAAGAACAAATTACTGCATGCAACAGATGAATGTTTGATTTTTAGAACGTATCGTCATACATTGGTCATACAGAGAACTCGTCTTGGAAAAATTTTGTAGCAGTTGTTCGCTGCTTCACTATAGGGTAATGTAGCATTTTCATAACGTTTTAGGTATCATTTTTACAGCCAAATTATATATCGTTATATGTTTTCTAACTTTTCTAACACAGACGCGTAAACAGTGACTTAAGTTGTTACGTAACATCAATCCAGATTGTGTTCAAGTAATCTTTGTTAAGAGACTAATTGGCATAATGGCTTAACATTTACATGTCGAGAGTGAATTCAACAAATTATACAATACTCTTTTCCTGAAGGTTTTTGTTCCGTCGACCAACAAATACATTGAGGAAATAAAACGTATAATCTTGTATAGTTAGCTTGAAATCTTTTAAACGTTCAAATCATGTTGAAACTAAAAAAATAGATATTATTATCGTTTTCATTTTCAGTAGATGAAGAAATGAGTACGGATGAATCTTGTGCTCTTGCCGTACAGTTTCAGGTTCCTGATGCAACAGTATTTTGAGGTGTCGTTTGTTGAAAAGGCTCGTCACAGCTTCGAAAATTTGTATTAACAAACCTCTTCAGGGTCTCATACTATACTTTTTTTTTTATTCTTGAATAGATAATCAGTTATAACAAAGCTTTTCCTAGAAGTGATATTTTGTTGAAAATTCATAAAGAAACTATTTTACACACAAAGAATATATATATATATATATATATATATATATATATATATATATATATATATATATATATATATATATATATATATATATATATATATATATATATATATATATATATATGTATGCACATAAATTCTTTCCTTCATACCATGGATTTTTGTGGTCATGATGGTTAATACTGTAATTACTACTATCAGTATTTTGTAATCCAAACCATCTCATAATCCACAGCAAATGCTCCTTTCATGTTCCATTATCATCTTTCAAGAAAATTTCCTTACACGGACGATTTTTATAGGACTGACCACATTCCTCTTCAGTGATGAGGACCTACACGTTTCATTCTAGGCTAGACAAGTTTTCTTCTGTCTCCTTCAGCACTCGCTATGTATTTGGAACTCGAACACTGTGAGCTATAACTTTTTAAATTTTTCTGAAGAGAACCTCGATCATAAATAACATTTCATTATGAACATGCAACCCAATAATCCTCAGCCTTCGTCTTTGTCGCAATGAAACGTTCGACTCATGAACAGACCTTAACAAATTTCCTTTGTGATTCAGATAATTCCCTGCATTCCCTCAAGGTGATGATTATAGCCTTGTAATTCATATTCAGCTACAAGTTTTATCCGTTTGGCTTGCATTGCCATTACAAAGCAGGAACAATTTACGTACTGTCTTTTTGTACTCCTGTTCTTTTCTTGATTTTTATCAATAGTTGCTCAGATGAGAATGCGCGAAAAAATGATCGGTAGCTTCTTTCTGCATTAATGTAAATGCAAATTTGCCATTTACTGGAATAATTAATCTCTGACTGAGCATCTAGAAGAACACCATCCTTAACTTATTCTAATTGTGCTTAAACTGATAGTATTTGAAAGTATTCAAATTTGCTCAAGAATTTCATTTGTTCAGCAGTTTAAAAAAAATTCCATTGTATTTACAGATACTGTTGCCTTATTTTTCTAGATAATTGTATCCTAATTATCTTGAGAAGCTCTTCATATGTATGAGATATTTTCTTTGGAATGTTGGTATTGGGGAAGTAATTTAGGAACTTTGGACGCAAGAGCATCATCTATTTAGCAAAAAATCGTGTAAAAATAATGTTAATAAAGAGTTTCATTAAAAAAAAAAACTGACATGCATGATACAAACGAAGGTTAATTAAACAAAATTGTAATTTTTCCAGTAAATTCATTTATTATTTGAAATCCATCAGCAATCTGACCAGCAGAAATTTTTAAAATGCATTATGTACAGCATTTGCTTGTATAAAAATAAAAGCAGTAAGATACACAATTATTACTAAAAAAGATCATTAAAACCTTCTATTTTCATTAGAAGTAAAACCTTACAAGTCGGTCCTCGACTACTCCAAAGGATCCACCATCGGAGAAACTTCGAAGGATAATATCTTGTAGGAACTATCCACCGGGATGTTAGGGCGATTCACACTTCCACGACAGGCACTAAAAGATCCGAGCCCAACGCCATCTCCTCCAGAAGAGCCACTTCAAAGGGAATGACCTCCAGCGTCGTTGTGACAGCTGCTTGAGCTACTTCCTCGTAAGCCATAGCCTCCGGAGGATCAATCTCAAAGGGAACTACCTCCGAAATAACTACTTCCGAGGATACCGTGGCCGTTTCATAATCACTCGTCGTTGAAACTTTATCCTCCTCCGTCTGCCTGACACACTGTCAGGGGGTCAAGTGTTGGTGGTAGAAGTTCCTGTAATGGTAGAAAAAAACAGGATCTTAATATGCCAGGTCATGTTTTGGATATGCAACTTCCAGTTATAGTGGAGAAAAGCCAGTTTTGTTCAGATAACTTCATTTAGGGTTTGTTGTCATCTATATATTTCGTAATTAAAGACAAACTAAACATTGCTTAAAGTAATTTTTTCATTGTATTGATTTCCATTAAATTTTATAGCATTAAGGCTGGAATTTTAAATATATAAGACTATACTTGTATTCATGTGCTATTAAACAGCAATAATCCACGGATAGAAAAGAAAGGAGCATAGTTGCGTAGAATAACACATTTCAGCATAGTATATAATTACTGCCAAATGCGTTCGTGCCTGTAATGAACACGGAAATATTCCACCTCTCAAAGAACATAAACTAACTTACCATTGTGAGCTCAGACGGACCCGCGATATCCAACTAAGGCCTTATGAGCAACTCCCAGACCTTATATATACAAGTCCCACATTCCGGAAGGACAATATCGTTAGCTTCTTTGTCACATTTGCGTGAGGGACTATTTCGTGACCATGAAAAGCGTAATAAGAGGGAAAACTAACGGGGACGCGGAAATGGTTAGCTATAATTGACTCAAACGATCCCCCAGAGCATCAGCGTCCTGCGGTTAAGATAACAGTTACTCAGTCGCTCATAATAGGCGGTGGATTCACCAAGTCACTGCAATTCCACGTCCCCTGAGGGGATGCCGCATCGCACAGTTCTTCTGACGTGACCAGTACGAATGGCAGTGAAAACAATCGATCGTTGTATCGAATGACAGACTGAAACGGTAAATGCTTTGGCATCTGGATTTCATCAAACTGGCACGGGTAGGTAACTTGGGATCCGCGAAACAAAACATTTACTTTCTGTCGATGCAAAGTTTTGAAAAAATGGTTGTGTGAACAGTGTAGGCTGCCATAATTAATTCCAGTCATTGTAACCATAATTTCTTGGTAAATACTGACTATTATTTAGAATTACTAAAAATATCGTTATAAAAAGACGCAGTGCATATTAAATAAAATAAAATTGACATTATAATATATATATATATATATATATATATATATATATATATATATATATATATATATATATATATATATATATATATATATATATATATACATATATATGCACACACACACAAACACACACTCACACACACACACGCACGCACGCATGCACTTGCAAATACGCATTCACGTTCGCGCCCTGAGAAAATGGTAACATTTTAACATTCATTTGTCTCGCATAAAAAAAAAAAAGCGACAGACGTACTGAAGTATCCTTAGCAAAAGAGCCCTCGGGTAAGGGATGTGGTCGGCACAAAGCCAGACATACTAATGACGCGGAATAGGCAGCCTCTGGCGCTGTGGCAAGACATGTGTGTCAAGGTTCAGAAGTCAATAAACAGTGACAATATCATTAACTAAAACGGTTACAGTAATGATCCTAGTAATCGTAATAATAGTTTTAACGACTGTCGACTGCATGTGTACGTATGTATGTGTGTATATATATATATATATATATATATATATATATATTTGTATATATGTATATATATATATATATATATATATATATATATATATATATATATATATATATATATATATATATATTAGTGCATGTGAGTGAGTGAGAGTGTGTGTGTGTGTGTACATATACTAAAGTACAACATACATACATACACACACATATATATTTATATGCATATAATATGACTGTAATCAAACTGACACGTGATTTATGTATTCACTTGTACCGCAGGAGAAAATGGAACACTGGATGTAAATCCTGACCTTTTTCCTCTTTATATCGAAGACATCGATTCTGTCTGCGGACTGATACATATTGGTATAAATTTACTATATATATAAGCTAAGGGGGGCAGCGCAAACGAATATTTAGACTACTTGAAATAAAATATTCACACCTAACAGGTGGGGAGAGGGAATAGGCGAATCCGTACTCTCATTAGTGTTTGAGGTCAAGTACTTTATCTACAATTCGGTTTTTCTATGGATTTTTTTTTTTTATGTCAAAATCATGGAAGAGCAGCTCCTGTTTACCACTGTCTTCCCAAGGGAACTGCAGTGCATATTAGTCACTGGGATTTGTGACAAAAAAACGAAGGGGTTTGTATTATGCTGTTAAAGGTAGTTTTGTTATTTAATGAACTTTTGTTCAAAGATGGTCTCTTTATTTCTTATACCCACATATGGGAAGCTGGTTATTCCCATTTATCATTTGCTCTGTTGGGGATGACCTAGTTTATGATACCGATATTTAGACACTCGCATATAAAACTATTTTTATGCCATAGGTATATGTTTAATAGTTCTTTTAGTCATAACCACAATCAAGTACGGCAAATTATATTAGATCTTTGCATACTCTCTTCCTTCAAGAATCATCATTCGATTTACTTAGGCTTTTGCCATTGTCAGTGGTATAATCCGATCTGACTTCTCTTTCATATTTTTTCAAAACATGCCTTCAGGCAGGAAGTTAATGATCAAACGTTAGTTTTTTCAACCTCACAAATATTCTAACTTGATTTTTGTACAAAAATCTTTATGAAGCAGATTTCAAGGCTTCTTATTTTCATTTCCATTTATATTTTTTCTAATAGCTGAAGGGCGGCGAGAGGAGAAAATAGAGATTTTATCCTAATTAATTATTTCTAATAATAATAATAATAATAATAATAATAATAATAATAATAATAATAATAATAATAATAATAATAATAATGTCTCAAGCCTCAAGCTCACATGCCTTATTATCCTGTCTCTTACTGTATTTCGATTTCTTTATAACCTTTCCTAATTTCTCCTTATATCCCCACTCCATTCTGAGGAAGTCAGTCACTATTTTTCTCCTTTAGGAGTAGAGGGGAATTGGTACCATTGTAAGGATCTTGGCAGAAGAAGAAGAAGAAGAAGAAGAAGAAGAAGAAGAAGAAGAAGAAGAAGAAGAAGAAGAAGAAGAAGAAAGGACAAATATACAGGGGAAAAATACTGAGTCAATATAGCTCGTTGCAACGGAGGAAGAAGAGCAAAAATATTTTCGTACTTTGTGATTGTAAGGTTCTTGAGCCAGTGACCTCTCTAACGAGCTTTCCTGGTTAAGGAAGGCGAACATCTTACAAGTTACAGTTAAAAATGAATGTTTAGACTCTTCATTTTACCTTTGGCGATGGTGCATACTCATAAAGTGTAGAGCAACACTGGAAATCATTCTTTGTTTCTAATTTCAAGGATAGAAATATAATTTAGTCTTTTCTAAAATCGAGCAACTTTTTTATGTTATATATTGTGTTCTCGGATATTATTTGGTAACAGCATGATGACTATGACCTCGGTGGTTTTTAATGATTTACTGTCTTACCAAATGCGTACAGGTAATTGTGAAAATAAAGGGTATGGGTTTCGCAAAGTATCCGTTAGGCACCTATATTAGGGAAGGAAGATACTTCTTTCCTCTTTCTCAGTAAGCCAATGAGTATTTATGTGTGTGTATATATATACATATACATATATATATATATATATATATATATATATATATATATATATATATATATATATATATATATATATATATATATATATATATATATCCCAACTCTTTTTTTTTTAACCTTTATATTAATATATTATGTATATATATATATATATATATATATATATATATATATATATATATATATATATATATATATATATATATATATATATATATATATATATATATTACAAAATATTATATATATGAACTAGTCTATATAAATATATATATGCATTTACGTTCAGGTACTAGTCCGGCAAAAATTAGTGTTAATATGTTCAGGTACTTCTGCAAACGTAGGTCAGATTGTATATTCCAAAATTTTTTATGGTCGTGTTACCAAGTGATAATATTAAAGTCTCAGTGAAAATCATATATATATATATATATATATATATATATATATATATATATATATATATATATATATATATGTATGTGTGTATGTATATATATATATATATATATATATATATATATATATATATATATATATATATATATATATATATATATATATATATATATATATATATATATATATATATATATATATATATATATATCTGATATATATATATATATATATATATATATATATATATAATATAATTGAATATATTAACAATAATTTCACTTAACTTTTACAAAGAAACTAATTTCTACATTAAATATTTTGTAGATACATAAATATCAGTTTTCAAAAATAACCTTAGATTACCTTATTCACAGCAATTTCAAACTACAATATGAGAATGACAGTTATATTTTGTTTCAGGTACACATTGTATATCAGTTATGTCATGAGCTTTTTATAGATTCGTTTATCCTACCTACAGCACTTGTAAACTTCTCACGTACCTGTTTCGTAATAAAGACTTAATCAACACACCTTCTTTCTGGTCTAAATCCATACTGTTTTTCGCCTGAAGATCTTCCGCTCGTCTGTCGTACTCCATAAAATAGGATCATATACTTTTCTTTTGCGCTGACTGACGTTGTGCTCCTACAATTCTAGCACTGGCCTCTATTACCTATATTTTTATACAGTGGAATAAATAATCCTGTCATAAACCCTTTCAATGCCTTTCTTTCATCCAGAAACACCTTGCGAACACTGACCTGTGCTCAATTACGTCATCACCACTTTCCGCAGCTTCTCACGTGTAATTCCATCTACACCTGGTGTCTATCTAATACGCACTCTTAATTGTCCTCAATACTCTCGCAGGAGAAACTTCCATAAGTATTTTCAAAGTTACTGTAAATTTTTCCACTTTTGGGTCAGTTAGCTCAGCGTCTCTTCTGTTCACCTAAATCAAAGTTTTTTTCGAAATAGTCACTATTGACCATTCACTCCAATTGCTTCACATAGCATCTCTCCATTTGCATGTTTTGATCAGATATCCATTTAATCGTTAAAATATCTCTCTTCACTGATGTTCCTGGAGGAATGACTTATATTTTCCCTCAACGTTTTTTACAGCTTTCTCCTATACTTGCATTATTTTGTGCTTTTGCACTTTTATTTTCTTCTTGACAGCCCTTGTGCATCCTTTTGTATGGCTGCATGTAATTCCATTTTTTCCCTCACAAAACATTTACTTTCATTCACCTTAATGATTCCTCAACTTAATGATTTTATTATATATATATATATATATATATATATATATATATATATATATATATATATATATATATATAAATAAATAAATAAATATATATATATATATATATATATATACATATATACACACACACATATATATATATATATATATATATATATATATATATATATATTTATTTATTTATATATATATATATATATATATATATATATATATATATATATATATTATTGTAATTGTTTAAAGCTGGGGTTTTGCTAAATCAATGGGGTATACTAGGATGATGCACAACTTACCTTAATCACCACAAAAATCTGGACTACTTCAAGGGGGAAGAGATTAGATAAACTCTGGGGTTTAACTTACTTCATTATATTTACGAAAGAAACACATCAGAAGTATGGTAGTGTAATTCTGCAGAAATGAGGCGAAGCAAATGGCGGGAAATTCCAGGAGGGAATCCGAATGGGTTGCTTACTTCAAAGTGGTTGAAAATGAAGTAAGGAGGACCGCTAAGCACACAGATGATACGCAAGTCCACAGTGAAAAACTCCTAATCTGTAATCAAAACACCTATGGCTCGTTAACATGCTCTAGCACTGAAATGAAGGAATCGAGGAATCGCATGGAAGATGCCAAACTGATCTTGATTTCCGTGACTCGGACATCAAATGATTATGTTACTCTTCTTGTAAATGCTTTGCAAATTAAACAGCACAAAATATAAGCAATACAGGTCTCACTGTAGTTATATCGCACTATGAAAAGAAAAGGAACACAGTGGGAGGAAAAAAGCAGACGTGGCTGACGAAAAACCTTAAATCTGTACCTTTTCTCTGGGAGCTGAAGTTTCTTCTTATGAGGGCCAGCAAAGGAGCGAATTAATTCACATCAAAAGAAACTTTGGATACTGCCCTCCACATGTCCTACATAGGTAGGTAAATGGGGCAAGGGACGGAGCCTTGTTCTCCGTGTCTGTGCCTGCAATTCTGAGTGAGGGCGTTAAGGCCAGGACTCTTTTATAGCGGCAAAGTTACAGCTTTTCCTTCTAGATGTCGGTGTGATCACTCCGCCCACGTAGGAACTGCGGGTCACATGGTTTCCAATTCAAGATGGCGGAACGCACGCTGTCCGCTGGCCAGCTGGCCAGCTGGCCTGCCTTGGGCAAGATTAGCTCTAGGTGGGAGGCCGTACCTGGAATTAAGAGATTTAGACAGCACATTGGACTAGAAAAGGATTTAAAGGGGTTCCCCCCCCCAAAAAGGCAGGTGGGGGAGAGGTTTTAGGGGAGAATTTTTCAGTGAATGATACTAAATTTGCTTTATTTAATTACTTAGTCCTTTTACTTTAAATTTAGTGCAAAAAAAAGTATAGGAGGAAATATTCTTTATATATATATATATATATATATATATATAGGAGGAAATATTCTTTATATATATATATATATATTATTAGGTTTTCAGTGGTTTTAATGGAGCAATCTTATTTCGATTGTTCCCTTGTTTTATCTGTCCTCCTGTGTTTGTTTTTGGTCTGGTGAGTTGACGTCTGTCGCCTTGTTTTAGACAGAGTCAATTGGGTTTAGCATAGCAGCGAGTCAGGTTCTCAGCAGCTTTAGCAACATAATGTCTTTGTTGGAACAGCAGGTATTTCTTACCTGTTGGCCCCATCAGATGAAAGATGGTGGGCTAGCTAAATCATAGCCTTCCGTGGATCTTCCTGTATAACAGCAGACGTGCTGTTTCGATGTTTCTCCTGTAATTCCTCAGTGTTGATGACTGTGTTCCAGTTGAGCAGTTTGTGGCTGTTTTGGTGTCTTCACAGGAGTTCGTCTGATTGCATTCATCCTTCTTGACAGCTGGGTCTATCATGTAATCTCTACAGAGGGTGATATTGTGTTTCTCGGTATTACCCCGAGTGATTTTATATTGTTGCATCATCGTTTATTTATTATTTGATTGTTTATGCTGCCTGTTTGTTTATTGGTAATGATTTCTATTAGGTTATTATTGATGGTGTCGAGCAGCGTATGGCTCTGGTAATGATTTTTATTACATTATTATTAATGGTGTCGAGCAGTGTATGGCTCTGGTAATAATTTTCATTACATTGTTGTTATTAATGGTGTCGAGCAGTGCATGGCTCTGGTAATAATTTTCATTACATTGTTGTTATTAATGGTGTCGAGCAGGGTATGGCTCTGGTAATGATTTTTATTACATTATTATTAATGGTGTCGAGCAGTGTATGGCTCTGGTAATAATATTAATTACATTGTTGTTATTAAGGGTGTCGAGCAGGGTATGGCTCTGGTAATGATTTTTATTTTACATTATATTATGAATGGTGTCGAGTAGTGTATGGCTCGGGTAACTGAATTTTGAGATGCTTTTTTGCATTATTTTGATTGTGATCAAGTCATTTGTGTGGTCTTTAAGACTTGTTTACTGATTTTGACTGCTGCTGTTAACATTTATTTAAATTATGTATGCTAAACCTTGACTCACTTGTATATATTGTAAATTATACTATACATAATAAATTAGGATTAAGGTAACTTTTGTGGTTTCTTTTGCTCCCTTCTCCGAGGTTTGTCTCTGTTCCTGCCAGTGTTTCCAGCCCAATTTCTTTTATTTTGTAACTGCTGGTCTCTAAAAGACGAGACCATTACAATATATATATATATATATATATATATATATATATATATATATATATATATATATATATATATATATATATATATATATAGATAGATAGATAGATAGATAGATAGATAGATAGATAGATAGATAGATATATATATTTATGATGCATGTATGAATGCATATAGGTATGTATGTTCATTACATACAGATCTGTCCTAGGTTCCACACCCTTATTCCTAAAACTGGTCAATTTCACTACAGTTACATCGGTCTGGTTCGCTAATTCTTTCGGCCTTCTCGTGGAAAGTCTTGAAGGCCGCCTAATTGCTGGCCTGTAGAGGTCTGCATACTGAACTCTCCAGTTCGTTTCACTTGGCAGATTGGTCCTGGAATCTACCACTTTTTCTCATCACGTTGCTTTGTAATAGATGTATGAGTATATATATATATATATATATATATATATATATATATATATATATATATATATATATATATATATATATATATATATATATATATATACATACATATATACATAAGTATATGTGTATATACACACACACACACACATATATATATATATATATATATATATATATATATATATATATATATATATATATATATATATATATACACAGTATACATACATACACACATACATAAGATACAGATATAATTATAGGCCGCCTTCCAGATGACGGAAGCTAATGGTTCTTATTTATACATTTCAGTCAACAAAGGTCACGTATCAGATATATGAACGTGAAGAAATGTATGCACGTAAAGATTAGCAGAAGTTTATATCAAGTTCCAACATATGTTATCCAGCGCAGATTATTAAAATCCACTAATCCTTGGGAAAAAAAATTATTAGAGTTGTATATAAAATTTTAAAATCTCCTTGAAACTAAACCTTTGGAAATTTTTAAAAAACTAAGTTGCTTAAAGCCAGTACTTTAATTCGGTTTACCTATGCGGATTTCATTGGCCTGTACTCAACCTTTTCTGAGACGCTTAAAATGTAATGATTTTTCTTTTTTTTTTAGCAGTCACAGATTATTTATGCTTAAATGCATGCAGTGTATGGTTTCTATCCGGAACGTTGGGTTCCTTCCCCTCCCCGATACAGTAGTAGTAACGTTGAATGTTGTTACTATATGAAATAAAATCTATTACCTTAAGCGGTTTTAATTTTTCATAAAAACTCATAAAACTATTCAAACTGCATAATGATCTATATTAAAGGTAAGAAAGTAAATTTTTTATTATACATTAAGATCTGTATTATTTTCTGTATATTATCTGTTTGGCAATCATAATAATAACATATGCGCGAGTGATTTTTTTTTTTGTATCAGTCAAGGCCTTTTCTGAAATGCACGGTGACTAATTTTGGTTTTAACTAATAATCCTTTTAAATTCATACAGGTGTCGTTTTTACGAAATCCTGCATAATTTTCCAGATCCTACAATACATTTTTTTTTTCTTTTTCGCGTTGGAATTCCATACGATATAATTTATTTCTGATTCCTCAAGGAGAACCACTGGTAGTAAATTCACGTTATGACGATAACGAACCGTTCCGTTTTCTTTTGGTTGTAACCTCGGAATTCGTTCCAGTTTGTTGCTTCTGGGACCACTGACCTCATTGAAAAAAATCGTGTCACACCTAAAATCATTCTCACGGGACGGTCATCAAACTCTGAGCCATTTTTAATTGGGTACTGATGGAATCTACCTTAAAAACTACTGGTTCACGACATGTCTTAAATTTGAGCGGAGCAAATAAATGATTTTAGTCAGGATCATCCAGTTAATGATGCAAGAATAATATTCTGTGTAAATATGGTCTTTAAGTCGCTCTTTATGAAAAAAGGGCTAGCCAATAAAAATACAAATATGATGACCATTATATCAAGATGGCTGTCCATGGTAAAAGAACTGTAAATGATCAAAGCTGTTTTTTTTTTCTTACAACCTGGAGTCAATTTATTGGTTTATACATCTAATATGGCTTATCTTTAATGCACAGACTGTTTATATGGCCCAGCACTAGAATTTACTATCTCAGGCCACCATGAGGCTGCCAGAAATGGATCACAAAGCTTTACCAATGCCATCAGGCTAAAATTTAAAGTTGAAAAAGAATGGTTAGAGTTTTTGTTTAGGTGTTGGTCCCACAAAAGACCCAGTGGCCTGAGAGCCACAAAGCTCTCAGCTTAGCCTTCCTGTACCAGGGGATAATTCCGCGGATAGAGATGTTACGAAAAGGTCTATGGTGTCTGAAAACCAGAGGCTCTGGGCAGTTGAAGCTCATTAGTCGAGCAAAGGCGTATCACCTTCCAGGCAAACTCAAATAACAAACTTGGAAAATTAACTATGGTCAGCCATTGTAAAGAAACAAGTAAAGACTTCACCACAAGGCACTTTTTTTAATGGACACTGCTGTGCAACTGAGCACTGGTTTCAGCGTCATCTAAACAGGTTTAGAATTCTAAATGATGTCTAATAAGCCTCTAAGACGTCAGATAGATGGGCCTGAATTAACAGGTCGTGCATAGTTTTATATATATTTTTTTATCGATATACGACAAGTTTTCATTTTTTATTCTCATGTCTTGTGTTTTCGTTTTACTACATATTCACTCATGTTTCAGTACATCTTCACTCACATCAAAATCTCATAACAACGGCTATGAATTGACATGCTGCAAGAGTTTTTATTGTTTTTTTTTTTTTATTTAGAATTTTGGAACATTTCTTCGTTACTGTAAGTGAGATTTATCTCATGGCAACCAAAATGACTTTAGTTCTCCTTACTTTTCTTATAAATAACTTCCTGTATGAATGTTGACATTTAAAATATACATGAGAATTCCTTATGAATATAAAAACAGAATTTGCTATATAATATTCTGGAATTATTTAAAGGAAAGATATTGGGAAATATCGTGTTCCAGTTAATCTATTTCTTTAAAAACTCTTAAAGGGATTTTTTTTTTGCAGGCATAACAATTTTTCTCTCAAGTACGTTTTCTGTTTCATTTGATTAGCTTAGTGAACAGGCGCTATTAATAAGGAAATATATATGCAATTTGCATTATTCCATAAGAAAACAATTCTACTTATATGAGAGAAAAAAGCTGCTTTGAAAGTCGTCTCATTTTAAGAGCATCATCTTTTACAAGAACCTCCAGAAGCTGTGGCTTGTGTAGTGTTTCCTCAGCAAAGCTTTTGCTTTGTCTACCGTCGTCTGATTTTAAGGAAAGTGAATGAAGATTATCAAGTATCAAAAGACTTCACTCAGTTCTCCTAAAACAATTTAATGTTATGAGAGTAACTTTGGTCAAACATAATTCACTGCCTGTCGCAAAGGACGTAACCTTTATGTAAATGCATGACTCAATCCTTACCCTTGTTATTATTCCTAAATTTGCGCTAAATTACCCTTAACCTTGATGATACTCCTAAATTCGGGTTAAATTGCCCTAGTTTTATACAAATGTCCCCTAATCTTAAGAACTTAAGCTTAAGAACTCCCTTGTCTCTCCTGGCTGATTAGGTCATAGCATGACATTGTTGGATTTGTGCAAGTAATGGTATTTTCTTTGTCGAATTGTCTCAGTTATGCAACAGTCTGAGGGATGACTTCGAACAAAATTCGAGGATTTTCCAGCTCATTTTGTATAGTCCGATATTTGCCAACTCGAGAACTTTATTGTTATTTGTTTTGCTCCAGAACAAAAGGCAGCACTTCCTCCTTGCATTGACGAACAAATGACACATGAGGTGTTTTATACTATCTGAAGATATGGAGATTTTCAGGTATTACCTTGCAAGCATAATAGGAATATTCATACTTGTTGGAAGACAGCCAATAAAAGAATTGATGAGGCACAACTTTGAGAATAAAACAAAACACTTCAGCAAAGTCCTAATTGCAGGCACAATTATTGCCAGTTCTTTTACAACATTCTTTGTGACCTAACACTTAGAGGCTTTAAATGAATTATGGTGGCCATGTTAAAACTTAAGCCTCTCTCTCTCTCTCTCTCTCTCTCTCTCTCTCTCTCTCTCTCTCTCTCTCTCTCTCTCTCTCTCTTTCAAAAAGAAGTTAAGTTTTGGGTTTCTTGCAATAATTTTAACAATCTTATCATCCGTTATGTAATCCGAGGCCTAAGGACATATATTAGCAGTTATTGGAAAATCATAGGTAATTTCCTCTCAATAACATGTCCGTTATCTTTCTGGATGACAATAATAGTTATGATCACATGAGGTCATTCTCTCCAGGTCTTGAATTTATTGCTGCACGTTTCGATGTAACCTGTATTTGGACACTTACAAAATATTCTTTCCTTTTCTTTGTTTCGTTATATCTGTATGGATCTATGCTAACGCTGTTGGTGATAAATGCCATTTTCGTAATGTTAACTTTGGCTGCGTTATCTGTTCAGTGTCAATCAGTAAATTCTATTGTTAAACCTAATTCTTGCACATAACGCTATGTTACCTTGTCTATTTAATAGTTCTTGGTTTTTTATAGAAAAAGTCTTCTAGGAGGAGGCATAAGCACTAATGACATTTTTGCTGAATGTCAGATGGGAATGCTATGACATGAAGACAGGTATTGTTTTCAATATCTTAAAGATATAATCTGCATTCTCGTTGGAGAGATGGCATTCACCTACAAAAGTACATACCTGAAACTTACAGGGAATAAAAGAACATCCAATTCCTTTCATGAAGTGATGCAGCAATCGCTAAGTACGAAGGATGAATTGAGTATATATTTCCAGTTAATGATGTAATTCTATAGCCCGCGTTGCCGTTTAGAAATGCTGTTCTAGTCAAGTTTTTTCGATTCTCAAGATATTATGGAAAATACAAAGTTATGTTTTTACGTTTATCTTTCAGGCTATAATTTTTTGCTCAGTTTTATCATACAAAATAATGGAGAGTCTTTTCTCTTCCGAATTGATTATGTTTTCCCATGACCTGAACAAGGTGTCAACACTGGGTTATCGGGTATATTGAATGGCTGCTTAACGGCGAACTTTTTCTTTCTCCAAAACACAATAAAAGATTTCCCGAGGTCAAGGGAAATAAAAAACGCGGATATCAATAGCCTTCGTAAAGGAGAGATTCCGTAAGACCTGTTGTCTGTAAAACCAAAAGGTCCCAAAGATAAGCAAAATCCGAACTCAAGAAATCCTCCGACCACACCATGATGAAATAGATTCTTATCCTATATAATACTTTATGGTGTTGTCATGTTTGCGATTATAATAGTTTGTTAAAATGAGATAGAAACTAACATATAGACTTACACTACAATTTGAAATCTATTTAATACTAGCTTACCAACCCAGCGTTGCCCGGGAAAACTCTGAAGGACTTGGAAAAATTTTCCTCCACATCCTTGTACTGACTGTCCCTTTTATCCAGAAATTAATTTGCTGGCTGTCCCTTTTATCCATATATTACTGTACTGACTGTCCCATTTATCCAGGTATTACTGTAGTGACTGTCCCTGTTATCCAGAAATTACTATACTAACTGTCCATTTTATCCAGGTATGACTATACTGACTGTCCCATTTATCCAGATATTACTGTGGTGACTGTCCCATTTATTCGGGGATTACTGTGGTGACTGTTCATTTTATCCAGGTATGACTGTACTGACTGTCCCATTTGTCCAGGTAATACTCTACTGACTTTATTTCATCCAGGTATTAATGTAATGATTGTCCCATTTATCCAATTATTACCATGGTGACTGTCCCATTTATCCAGGTATCACTGTGGTACTGTCCCCCAGGTATTACTGTGGTGACTGCCCCATTTATCCAGGCATTACTGCTCTGTCTATCCCTTTTATCCACGTATTACTATGCTGTCTGCCCCTTGTATCCAGGTATTACTGTGCTGACTGCCCCTTTTATCCAGGTATTACTGTGGTGACTGTCCATTTTATCCAGACATTACTGTGGTGATTGTCCCATTTATTCAGACATTACTGTTCTGCCTGTCCCTTTTATCCAGACATTACTATGGTGACCGTCCCATTTATCCAGGTATTACTGTGTTGGCTGTCTCATTTATCCATGTATTACTATGCTGACTGTCCCTTTTATCCAGGTATTACTGTGCTGACTGTCTCTTTTATGCAGGTGTTACTGAGGTGACTTCATTTTATCCAGAATTATTAATCACAGGAAAGAAAAGCATTTACAATTATATATTTCAATGGTGTCGCGTACATGAAATGAGACATGATATACACTAGAGTTTATTTACATATGAAATAAGGTATGATAAACCTGCAGAGTTTATTTACCACAAGTTACAAAGGTATGGGGGAAGATGGATGGGGGAAGGGGAAAGGAAGGGGATATGGGTTTGAAACCTACCCATTTATCTAAGCTGGGTCAAATGATGGCCACGGGCCAAATTTTGTGTTGTTCGGTCAAGCGGTTCGAATTTCTATAGCACACAAACATATGGACAAATATGAAGTCACATACAAAGTCACATACAAACATACAATCATTGACTTTTATATATAAGATAAACATTCATTCTTGTTAATAAAAAAAAAAATTCAAGGAGCTAACAACTCCATACAAAATGACTTCCAGAGAACAGGGGGATAACTAAATCTGAAGCCACCTTCAGAATTTTCATATGGAGACTCTTTCAAAGTTCCTAAAGACAATTTATAAATATTGTCATTAATTTGCTTTAGTTATTCCAGAAATTAATATGGGTTTCTACTTCTGTTGCCTCATCAGCTATTTTTCAAGGCATGTGGAGGAGGATATGAATGGATATGAATGGATTATTTATCCTTTCCATGGGGTTCCATTTGTAGGCACGTCTCAGGAGGCAGCCTCTCCACTGGCCATCACGGAAATGGGTCCTTAGGACATGGATCATTTTGAGGTCACTGGGTAGGATTTGGAGGAAGCTTCTTTGCAGAAGTCTCCTCAGGAAGCTATGGCTCTAAAGGAGTTTTCTCTAATGTCCGTCACAGTGGTCGGTCTGGAGAAGGCTTTTCCAAACGGCACGGAAGTGTATCATTTGAAGGAATGGGTTCCATCTCTGTGGGTTGAAGGATACTAAAAATAAGGCTGATTCCGCTGAATTTTAGAAAATGGATCATGAATTGAATGTTCAAAATTATTTCATAGGAGCTTTTTATTATAAATTTGAGTTTTAGAGTGATACTGAAAGTTAAGCCATATACGAGTATATGAAACGAGTGTTATATTTCGCAAATAGCATAATTGTTTTTTATCGTTTTATGTTATTCCCTTAGCCAGGATTTAAAAAATGTTACTTTGAACGTGAGGGAGTTTTATAAATATAAGTTTTATAAATATACATTTAGGAAATTTCCTAAATTAAACCATAGTTCTTGAAATACACCTCTAACCTGAACGTTTCAACGGATAAGTCTGTGTGATTTCCAAGTTACATATTCTGTATCTATAATTTTCTGTTATATTTGCCATTTAAATTATAACTTTCAAATCCTTGCACCACGTGTTACCTTTATTTTGTTTTGTTTGAACGCTGTCAGATGTCATTATCTGAATTCTATTATCTGTTTCTATTATTTATCTCGCACGAGAAATTGACGCACTGTGAACTCATACAATGACAACAAGGAAATTGTTCTTATTCCTTTTGATGGTAATTTCTACTTTCGTTCAAGTTTGCTGCTGTTCTGACCACCGATGTCATTTTATGTCACAACGTTTGACCACATCCGTGTGACGCAGTGGCGTAGCCGGCATTCCATCGGTGGGGTGCCTAAGTGGGGCCAAGATAATTTTTTGGTGGGTGGCCCAAAGAAAATTACACAAAACTAATATACCAGTTCTGTAATTAGTAAAATATACTATTCTCGAATGTATATATCCATGTGAATGAAGGAAAATAATAGTATTAATAATTAGTAAACCTGTATTTGAAATTACAGAGCTCAGTTTTCAATTAATTTTGAACTCTTACTATATGCAAATGTATCAAATACTGCAAGGGTTAAAGTTTAGTTACAAAGGGAATTTGAACTCGGGAGACAAATGGGGGCCAAGCATCTGGATGGGGGAGCCTGGCCCCCCATGCCCCTCCCCACCCCAGCGACGCCACTGATGTGACAGTCACTTAATCTGAATTAGATGGATTGAACCGTGAGAACATGAAAGACTTACGGGTCGTGATGTCAGCAATTTACTGTCCTCTGAAGGATGTTTTAACACTCGGTCTTTTTTATATTTTTTTTTAAATCCCATCTTTTGCTTGGCTGTTATGTCTTTAATATCACCTCCCTTACCACAACAGAAGTTCAACATCGTGAGGAAGGATTGATAAAAGTTTGATATCAGTGTCCTTAACATAGGTGTATTCCCTTTCTCCTTCATGATAAAATTTTAACTTTGGTTCCCTTGATTCTGAAAAAGATTTGCAACATAATATTCTGGAATTTTGTAAAGATTCAATACTAAGAATACGAATTTGTCCCTTTCTTAATCATTGCTCAAAAGCTATTGAAGTACATTCTTGTCGAAAAGATAGTGTTCATCTGACAAAACCGTCTTCTGCCTGTTTGACCCACATGATGACCACCAAAGAGAAATATGAAGGACCATGTGGTTCTGTTGTGAACATTATGCCTCTTTTATAAAAGACAAAAGTCTTCGTGAACTCATTTAGTAAGTACGAGCGAGTTGAAATAAAAGGAATTTTTGTGTTTTATGTTGGGCGTTTTTCATTCGGGCTTCCAACTATCTTTCATTCCATATGTAAATCTAGAGCAACCAATTATATCCACTTGCCGTAAATCCGCTCACATAACAAAGAAATTATTTTTATGGTAAAGTATGACTCATTGCTTCCATGACGACCATGGTTTAATACAAGGAAATTTACTTTGGAATTTTCGTAAAACTGCCGTTACCTAAATCCTGTTCGAGCTTAATGGGGGTTAATTCACAAGAGAATTTTTATTCAACCTGGTTGACTGGATTACGTAGAGAGTTTGACCTATTTGTACAAGTTACAGCATTTTTCTTTGACGAATAATTACACCTAGAAAACTGACGCAAAAAATTTTCTGTTATTTCATTTTAACGCATATTTACACTGATTATTTTCCATGGTAAAGGGAAAGTAAAGAAAGGAGTTCCCCAACCTTTGAAAAGCTTTAAAACACCTAAGTCTAAAACTGTTAATAATTTCCATTATGTCAAAAATTTTCTAGGAAAAATTTTCTTTTAAATTCTTTTATAACTGTAACTCCTCAAGAACGAAAACACCATTACTTGCACAAATCGAACGAAGGCACGGTGTTACACAACGAGCTTAGGAACGAACTTACTGCCGCACGAATCTTTCCTTGAAAGCAACTGCTACTTATAAAAAGCTAAGTATTAGTGTATAAAACTAGCAGTATATATTAGGAAAAACTAAGTAGGTTCAGCATAGCCCTTTTTATTACAGCAATCTTTCTGAAGCAAAATTGCATTTACACCAGTAATTATGGCAAGAAGCTCAATTGCAAATTTAAAAGCCCTCTGGCACTAGAAGGTGCGAAGATGTTGTAATCAACAGAATGGTGTTCCTGATGTTCTCAAAAAAAAAAAAAAAAAAAGAAATTGCAGCTCGCAATTGTTCGTGGGACAATTCCAGTTCCAGCCGAATAAGCGCTTATGAAAGACTCGCAAACAGGAAATCTTCGTCTCCTGTCTGAAACATAACGAAAATTTGGAGAGGCCAGGTTACCACAACTATGAGTAAAATTCTTATTGAATTTATTGATCCTGGAAGCTGCTGATAGCTTGACAGGCAAATCATGAATTTTTTTAACTTATACACGGCGAATTTTTCATATCCAAAAATATTACGTCACAAATATCGTTTGATATCCAGTTCATTATACATCCAGAATAACTTGCACTCACGGGGCATTCAATAGGCATATGCACAGCAGAATTAATATAAAATTGTACCCCTCCTGACGACTCAGTCTATTATTGTTTCTAAATCAAGTAGCGGTTCGAATCCGGCCGGTGACGCAGCACTTACTAGTTATAATTTTGGGTACAAGTTATTCCGATATATAGTGAATTGACAATAAACGGTATTTGTGTCTCAGTATTTGTGGATATATATATATATATATATATATATATATATATATATATATATATATATATATATATATATATATACACATAATATTTATATATACATATATATATATATATATATATATATATATATATATATATATATATATATATATATATATATATATATATATATATATATATATAGATATAGATATATAAGCATAAAGAGAGAGAGAGAGAGAGAGAGAGAGAGAGAGAGAGAGAGAGAGAGAGAGGAGGGAGGGAGGAGGGAGGGAGGGTAAATTTTGTTTTGAAACATAGGTATTTAGGAAATTCATCAGTAAAATGCAGTTTAAAAGCATAATTTATTACTGAATATTAATCCAAAGTTACGTTTATGAATATTCTGGTAAAATTTTTAACCTTTTCCTCTAAAAGCAGTTGTTATGTTCTCGATGAAAATGATCTCATTTTCCATATGCTCCACCCCCGGAGGAGGAACCCTTTCCTCCAAAGGATCCACCTCCACGTCCACCGGAGAATCCTCCTCCAGAACGGCCCCCGTGACCACCACTAGAGGCATAGCCTCCTGAGGATCCTCCACCAAATCCTCCTCCAAGACCTGCAGAGGAACCGTGGCCTACGGAGCCACCTTTGCGACCACCACTGGAGAAGCCGCCACCACCACCAGAGCCGTATCCTCCAGAGGATCCTCCTCCAAAGGTCCCACCGCCAGATCCTCCATGTCCGCCACCTGATCCACCTCTTATATTTCCTGCCTGGCAGACAGCCAAGAGGACAGCGCCGATGAAAACCAGCAGTAACTTCTGCAATGACAACAAAATACTTTAGATGAAGAATCAAAATTTTGTGCAGTTTATGCGGTAAAGAAAATTAACATAGAAATCATTGTTATTGTTTTTTTTTTATAAGTTCTATTAATTTTGTAATAAATAGTCACCCAAGTACCTCTAATTATTCCCATTCTCAATTTTAATTAATTCGCAATATTATGTTTGTACTGTATTATGTAACACAATAACTACCAATATCTCAAAATAGTAAAATTAGATGTTGGAAAGTGTTTGTCTTACCATGTTGTGATCGGAGACTCGCTTGAGTTGAGATTGTGCTTCTGTTTGGGATCTTGTGGCTTTTTATATACAACTCGTACCGATTCTCTACTTTGCCAAGGCCATTATTCACAACTTTTTCTTTTTCCTTCTGCCCTTGGTAAATAACGTGTAAATGAAAAAATGCGAAACTTTTTTTATGCTTTATTGAGGACATACACACATCCCACCACATACATACACACACACACACACACACACACACACACACACACACACACACATATATATATATATATATATATATATATATATATATATATATATATATATATATATATATATATATATATATATGTATATATATATACACACATATACAGAGAGAGAGAGAGAGAGAGAGAGAGAGAGAGAGAGAGAGAGAGAGAGAGAGAGAGAGAGAGAGGGTTAAATTATAAAATTAATGTTCCCCACTTTGTTCCCGAGAATTCTTTGTATATAAAAAAACTAAACACACAAGAATCTATCTTCTAGTATGAAATTTATGGTTTTTTCGCGAACTCGTTAATTAAATAGAGTTTCAGCATAGTACCAGATTACAGAAAATAAAAATTTCTCTTCATCCCATGATGGGTTTTAAGGATCTAAATAGTGTAAAATCTCCATAACAGTACTGTGGAATTAGGTCATTATTTGAGCGAACAGTACAGCTAATTCATTCATCAGCGTTGAATAAAATTAATATGCAATAAATTTATATTGGATAAACAATCGTTTGCCATTGAGTCACAATTTATTTGTAATCGAAAATTTTCTTGATTTTGACGAAGCTATGTAAAATGTCAGATTTTCTTAATAGATCTTAAGATTTGGAATATTGCTTAGTCCGTTATGCATTCAAAGTAACAACATCGCGTTCGTGATAAACATTTCCCTTACGTTCAAGAAACATTTCGTACCTCATGCCCCCTTGGGGCCGACGAAAATATCGGGTATTAATATTATCCTAATGAAAAATTGGATTGGGTCCCCAATTTCTGTTTGTGCTAATCTTTCAGCGAGTTGGTAGGCACTTAATTTGATTACTTGTCGATTCTCAAACCTCCATATTAGTTTCAAAACTATGGTTCATCAAGTGCTTTATTTTCTGCAGCGATCAGTCATTTCCTCGACTCTGTTACTCCAGAGAAAATAACTTTAATTACCATATCAAAACTAAAGATTTATGTGGTGTGAGAAAATAGGAACTTTTCACAAGTGCAAAACTATGTCGAAGCGAAATAACAATACTTACACGGAATGTTTCACTTACAGCTGGATGTAATTACCTGGGAAAACTCGCATAAATAAAATATTACCCTTAAGATTCCTCTGGAATAGTGTAGAGACAGGTAGAATACGTGTTCAAAATGTTATATTGCAGTCTTGTACGAAGTAAATCATTAATTATTATTAAAATACTTTCCAAGAGACCAGAGACAAATCTAATTTCTTGACGAATCACGTGCCATTGAGTGTAATGTATTTCGTAACTATTTTTTAAAATAACTCTTTATTCAAGAAAAATCGCAGCTCTGCAGAGGAGCAATTGACAAAAATTACGACTTTTCTTTGTATTCTTAAAAAAAAATCGAAATTTTTAAACGAGTCGTTTTATCTTTTTTTCTCTTTTAAGAACATAAATTTTTGCTAAAAAATACTTTGAGGCGTTATGAATGCTTTTCCTTCACACACATCATTTGTTCAACAAGTTGACATAAGAGTTAGGATACGTTGTCGACGGAAAACTTACCTTTTTGAATGTAAGGACCTCTTTTACAGTCATCGGCAGGAAATGATAGTTTATGTAAATCCGTTCTCGCCCCTTTTTCTATGTATGTAAGTACCTATATATGAATATATATATATATATATATATATATATATATATATATATATATATATATATATATATATATATATATATATATATATATATATATATATATACCGGGTGTTTTGAAATTAGAGGCCACCCTCCACAGAACAAATGGAAAGTTATGAAGTTTTCGGCTATAGCCTATCTCCAAGTACATTATTTAAGTTTCTATTAAGTTATTTTTCATTTTACATTTCTTGTATTTTCAGACTGAGTGACGGAGTTAGATACAGCAATGGCTAACGACTCGGAGGAAATCAGATGGATTGACCGAATCCAGGCTATAACCTTCAGAGAGGCCAGGGATGCTGGAGCATCCTTTATTTCATGATCCTGGATAGCTAAATACATTAAAAGAGATGAATCCTTTGTTGAAAGAGACTGGGACAAAAATCCATATGACTGTCACCGCGAAAAGAGTGAGAATCTTGGAAGGCTTGAAGTCCTTTCTCAGGAGTCAAAAGACATCATAGCTGAGGCAGTGGGTAGACCAAGAAAGTCTTGACATCATAGCTGAGGCAGTGGGTAGACCAGGAAAGTCTTTACATAAACTGGTGCTTGAACTAGAAACAAAAAGGGGAAAGAAGAGAAGTTATTGTGCTGTATATCGTGAGTTGAAAAAATCTGGTATCAAGCCATTTCATGTTATCAGCAAACCCAACATCACTCAGCAACAGAGAGAAAACCGTGCATGGTTTTGTGGTTCATTTCTTAAAGACTGGGATGAAGCTGACTTTCTCCATGTTGCCGCATCAGATGAATTCTTCATTTACACAGTCAGGAAGCCAAATCATAAAAATGACATCATTTGGGCTGTAAAGTTGGATGATATCAGCGATGGTGTGCGCTATCGCCAAGTTGTGAAATTTTCTGAATGTTTGGGAATTTTTTTTCTGTTTCACAACCAAACGGTTAATGTGGATCATCAAAGAAAAAGGACAGTCATGAAATGGCGAATACTTCCGAGAAACTGTGCTTACTGGTGGAGTGTTTCCTTTCCTCAAAGATCCTGAAAATGTGTTGTCTGTTGAAGAAGTCGCATTTTTGCATGATAAGGCGCCGTGTTTCAAGGCTCTTCAGACACCGGAGCTGCTTCAAAACAATGGTATCAATTTCTTTTCGTCAAGTGAATTTCCAGGTAGCTCCCCTGACCTTATTTTGTGTGAAAACATTGGTAGTATCTTAAAGGATCGTGCTGAAGCGCGCACAGTGAACTATGATGGTATACCAAGCCTCGACGACCTGTGAAGAGAGGTGACCGAAGTGCTCAGGGAAATGGAGTTTGAGTCTCAGCTTTTTGCGATTTGCTGAAGTCATACCCCTCAAGAATGCAGGCTGTGGTACAGGCAGATGGAGGCCACATAAAATATTAAATACTCAGAGAGAAACTTAAATAAATAACTGTTCTGAATTACTTTTGTTTTTGTCCATATCAATCGGATTTTTCATACTTTCTTTGACCCGGTAGAATAAGTTAATAACTCTACGGATTTTTTAAACCTTTTGCTTGATAGGAAATCACGTTTAAATTTTTTCTAGTTACAATCATGAATCGCTTACAATTTCTGTCAAAACTAAAAAAGTATAAAATAAAAAAAAAATAAAAAAAAACTTTCAAAACATGCTTTTATTAAAATGCAGTAAAAAAAAAAAAATTTTTTTGAGACACATCAGGATTTTCTTACAATTAATCATGTCTACAAGAATTAAAGCGTGGGCGCCAAACATGGAAGGAAATAAAAAAATATATTTCTTTTCTTTTAGCATTTCCTTCCATGTTTGGCTCCCACGCTTTTATTTTTGTAGACATGATTAATTGTTCGAAAATCCTGGTGTGTCTCAAAAATTATCTTTTTATTTTTTTAGCGTATTTTAATAAAAGAATGTTTTAAAATTTTTTTAATATCTTTTTAATTTTTCTATTGTAAATGTTGAAATTTTTTATTTCTTTACGGAAATGGAACTGATACTTTATGTAAGTAACAGCATAGGAAATAGGAATAAGACATATTACAATTATATATTATATATATATATATATATATATATATATATATATATATATATATATATATATATATATATATATATATATATATATATATATATATATATATATATATATATATATATATATATATATATATATATATATATATATATATAAGAACTTGAGAAACAGAGGAAAGTTAATCCATTTTATAAAATTATGCCCTTAGGAAAATTTATCAATAAAAATTATTTAAATAATATTGTTTATTATCAGGTATTGTTCAACAACCATACATGTTAATTTTCTTCTAGGATTTTGACACTATTTCAAAGTCTGCCTCTCAGTGAAAGGAATTCTATTTACCATATCCTCCACCCTTGGAGAAGGAACCCTTTCCTTTAAAGGATCCACCTCCACTTCCGCCGGAGAATCCTCCTCCAGACCGGCCCCCGTGGCCACCGCTAGAGAAACCACCACCAGAGCCATATCCTCCAGAGGATCCTCCTCCAAATACTCCTCCAAAACCTCCAGAGGAGCCATGGCCTATTGAGCCACCTTTGTTACCACCACCGGAGGAGCCAGCACAAGAGCCATAGCCTCCAGAAGATCCTCCTCCAAATCCTCCTCCGAAACCTCCAGAGGAGCCGTGGCCTATTGAATCACCTTTGTTACCACCGCCGGAGGAGCCAGCACGAGAGCCATAGCCTCCAGAAGATCCTCCTCCAAATCCTCCTCCAAAACCTCCAGAGGAGCCGTGGCCCATTGAGCCACCTTTGTTGCCACCGCCAGAGGTGCCAGCACGAGAGCCATAGCCTCCAGAAGATCCTCCTCCAAATCCTCCTCCAAAACCTCCAGAGGAGCCGTGGCCCATTGAGCCACCTTTGTTGCCACCGCCGGAGGTGCCAGCACGAGAGCCATAGCCTCCAGAAGATCCTCCTCCAAATCCTCCTCCGAAACCTCCAGAGGAGCCGTGGCCTATTGAATCACCTTTGTTACCACCGCCGGAGGAGCCAGCACGAGAGCCATAGCCTCCAGAAGATCCTGCTCCAAATCCTCCTCCAAAACCTCCAGAGGAGCCGTGGCCCATTGAGCCACCTTTGTTGCCACCGCCGGAGGTGCCAGCACGAGAGCCATAGCCTCCAGAAGATCCTCCTCCAAATCCTCCTCCGAAACCTCCAGAGGAACCGTGGCCCATTGAACCACCGGAGGAGCCATCAAGAGAGCCATAGGCTCCAGAGGAACCTCCTCCAGAGGATCCGCCGCCAAATCCTGCATGTCCGCCACCGGATCCACCTCTTATATTTCCTGCCTGGCAGGCAGCCAAGAGGACAGCGTGATGAAAACCAGCAGTAATTTCTGCAATGAAATGACAACAAAATAGTGATAAAATGAATCAAAATAACGTAACTAAGTTTTTCAAAAATTTTATACTATTCGTGCGACAAGGTTTGTTCAAGTAAAAGTAATAGAAATCGTTTTTCTTCGCAATGCCTTCCATTAAGCTTGAAATAAATAGTAAGCCATGTCCCTATATAATTACGTTCTTATTATTTTCAATGTAATATTGCTAAATTTTCAAGAAAGTTGGTTTGCATCTACTTCGATAGCTTGTCGATTTTCAAAATTCTCAAAATAGTAAAATTAGATGTTGGAAATATTTGTCTTACCATGTTGTGATTAGAAACTCTCTTGAGATCAGACTGTGCTTCTGTTTGGAATCTTGTGACTTTATACACACAACTCGTAACGATTCTCGCCTTTGTGAAGGTCATTATTAGTACATTTCTCTTTTAAATTCTGTCCTTAGTAAATATCGTGGACATTTAAGAATATAAATCATCTTTTACGCATTATTGAGAACATCGATGCACAGAGAGAGAGAGAGAGAGAGAGAGAGAGAGAGAGAGAGAGAGAGAGAGAGAGAGAGAGAGAGATAAATGAAATAATTAATTCGTTACTGTCACTTTCACCTAGAAAAATAAGTCAGGATACATCTATCTTTTGGGAAGCCTATGTCTCACTCCTACGAGATAACTTCGAAATCAATATTATTCCTCGGGAAGATACACTGGTCTAGTATTGTATAAGTAAAGCCTTTTAAGACGACATCTTAATTAAATACAGTTTATAAATAGTTCGTAATTAGGGAAGAGAAATTTCACTTCTTCCCCTATCTTTTGGTTGGGGTTTCAGTGTTTAAAATGCAGTAAATGACACGGTGCCTTCTTTCCAATGCAGAACTGCGGAAATATATATTTTTTTTATTTGAGAGGGCATAACGAGTAATTCATCCATCACTACTGACTTTGCTTAAAAGTCTAAATGTTACCTTAGTGGCTAAAATATTTTCTTAAGATTACAGCGATGATGTATTTCTTCGCGAGATTGCCAAAATTATCTGGGAATATTATTATCACAGCGGAAAACGGTACCAGAATCTACTGAAGAAAACTCTCTATGCCAAAAAAAAAAAAAAAATTAGAAAAGAAATACCTGTTGCGTTTAGTAAAAAGTTCACTTAGCTGATAGGTAGCTCAGCCAAGCTTGACTTGCAATATAACTTTGACCACGTTGCTATTACCGATCTTAGCAGTGAAAATGTAACTAGTGTGTAAGAAAGATCTGGTATATTATATGGAGTTTATAGAGATTTCCGAAACGGAACACTTGCTCTATATAAGCTAAGTCATAAATGTACTCCATTGGCAATTATTTCCCAAAAGATAATTAGTTCTACTGATAGAGACCCAAGTACACCGTAAGTTGCAGAGAGAAAACCTGACGTACAAAGAGTACTAAAGTGAAAATCGAATACATAGTTTTTACTTTACCAATGTAATGCGCCGTATAACCGAATTCTCAACAGTCACTGTAGACTCGTAAGATTAATGAACATCTTTGTAATACTGAATGATTTCCTCGTTTTCCAGATGACCAATTCTGTCATTCTTAATATTGCTAAATTTTCAGAAAGTTGGTTTGCATCCACTTTGTATGCCTGTCGATTTTCAAAATCTATATTGCTTTAAAAACTATGGAACCTCAAGTAATTTTTGTTTCCTGCAATAATCACCCATTTTGTCGACTCTACTGCTCCAGAGAAGCATGGGAAGCATAATTAGTAATATCCTCAACAAAATAGTAGAATGGCTCCATATAAGCAAAATTAACATCCTTAGAAAACCGTAAAAGTGGTATAATTAAAAAAAAAAAAATTCCTAACGATAAAAAATCGAAAAATAAAAGTAGTCATATTTATACAGAATGGTTTAATTGATATGTAATATAATCGTCCAGAGCAAGTAACAATAACAGTTCCTCTAATAGTTTACCCCTTAAGATCTAATTACAATATGGTAGAGACAGTGCAGTTATGCCTTAAAGCAGGGGTTTTCAACCTTTTTCTCCCCACGTACCATTTTGGGTATTTTTAATGTCAATAATGTACCCCCATCACTTTGTATAGAGTAGAAAACAAAACAAACGCAGAAAAACATTCCATTGTGTATATTTGCAAGTACTGTACTGAAGGGAAGTAAGTACACAACTCTCCTGACATAACCAACAATATTGTAAACACAAAGAATTCCGTAAAAATATAGAAAATTGTTGATAATTATTTACCTGTGGCTATGCAGTCAGTGGGCGGCCAGGCCCCTAACCCTTAGGACCCGTGGGGAGAGCGTACCCCTAACTGACCCTTGGCGTACCCCTGGGGGTACGCGTACCCCAGGTTGAAAACCCTGCCTTAAAGTATCAATTTGTATCAGGCTTGAAGTAAATCATGTCTTATCACCGAAATAATTTCTACGAGAACAAAGAGATTAGGGATTGTTTTGAAGGATACCATTTAATTTCAGAAGACTTCATACTCTACACGGGAACGTTCTTAAAAAGGTCCGGCCATTTATAGTTCCAAAAATTTATGAAACAATCTAAAGAACCACATTTTTAAAATTATTAAACAGGCATTTGTGTAAATACGATACACCTTAGGGAATTAAGATGTAGTTTTCTTTACAGTTATCACTAGTTAAGCATTTTGAAAAATGAGTTATGAAGCATCTCCGATAGAAAGTTTCTTCTTTAAAGGTAAAAACCTCCACTTTCAGTCATCAGCGGATTTATTCAATACTTTGCATAAATACACCTTTCGTTCTCATTACTTATATATATATATATATATATATATATATATATATATATATATATATATATATATATATATATATATATATATATATATATATATATATATATATATATATATGTGTGTGTATATATATATATATATATATATATATATATATATATATATATATATATATATATATATATATATATATATATATATATATATATATGTTTATAAAGCGAATATTGTTATGAATTTTTGCATTCAAGGACTTCATCAGTAAAATACTACTTCAAAATTAGTATTTATTTCTAAATATCAGTCTATTACATTTGTCAACTTTCGACAAATTTAAAGTTAGTTATTTTCATCTGCATGCAAGTAGTTTCATTTTCCATATCCTCCACCCTAGAGAAGGAACCCTTTCCCCAGAGGATCCACCCCACGTCCACCGGAGGATCCTCCTCCTGACCGGCCTCCAGAGCCATATCCTCCAGAGGATCCTCCACCAAATCCTCCCTGAGACCTCCAGAGGAGCCGTGGCCTGAGGACCCACCTGGCCGACCACCACTGGAGAAGCCACCACCAGAACCATAGCCTCCAGAGACTCCCCCTCCAGACCCTCCTCCGCGACCTCCAGAGGAGCCACCACCAGAGCCATAGCCTCCAGAGGCTCCCCCTCCAAATCCTCCTCCTTGACCCCCAGAGGAGCCTATGTTACCACCACCGAATGAGCCACCACGAGACCCATAGCCTCCAGAGGATCCTCCTCCTCCAAAGGATCCACCGCCAGATCCTCCAAAGGATCCGCCACCGGATCCACCTCTTATATTTCCTGCCTGACACACAGCCAAGAGGACAGCGCCGATGCAAACCAAAATCAACTTCTGAAATGACAACAAAAAGAAGAAATCTAGTAAAAAATCAGGTAACCAAATTTGACTAAACATTAAATATTCATGATATGATACAGTTCTTTCAAGACAATTACATTGACAAAGAAGTTATTTTTTCATAGAACCCTTTATATTTCATTATTATGGGTGTGTCTCATTTTCCTAATTCGCATTGATTAGTTATATTTAATTCGTTCAAATTAGTTGGATCAGTTAGTTAGATTAGCATATATTAGTTAGATCATTTACCAAAGTAACTACTAACGTCAGAAAAAAAAGCAAGATTATACAAATGAAAGTGTCTCTCTTACCATGATGTGATCGTAAACTCGCTTGAGTTGAGATTGTGCTTCTCTTTGGGATCTTGCGGCTTTTTATACACAGCTCCTACCGATTCTCTTCTCTGCGAAGGCCATTATTAGCAAGTTTTTCTTTTTTCTTTTTCTTCTGCCCTTGGTAAATATATGGTGCATGTTACAGAATGAGACATTATTTTACGATTAATTTAGAACATACACGTAGAGAGAGAGAGAGAGAGAGAGAGAGAGAGAGAGAGAGAGAGAGAGAGGTTTAAAAAAAATTGAAGCCTGCTGCTTTCTACTTGCAAGAAATGTGTACAGAAATATAAATTACCACACTTATGTTTATTTATGACATATACCGCGAGAGAGAGAGAGAGAGAGAGAGAGAGAGAGAGAGAGAGAGAGAGAGAGAGAGAGAGAGAGAGAGAGAGAGATGAAATGATTAATTTAATACTGTTATTTTCTACTTAGAAAATAAGACGGGGCCCATCTGTCTTCTAAGAAATCTATGTCTGTCTACTTCTGTAAGACAATTTCGAAATCACTAGTGTTTTGGGGAAGGTACTCTGATCTAGTACTACATTAGTTGAACATTTTAAGACATGTTCATTGAATAAGTTTCACGAATAGTTCATAATTACGGATGAGAAATTTCGCTTTTTCCCTTGCCTTTTGGTTGGGGTTTCAGCGTTTAAAATGCAGTAAATGACACGGTGCCTTCTTTCCAATGCAGAACTGGGGAAATATATATATATTTTTTTTATTTGAGAGTACATAACGAGTAATTCATCCATCATTGCTGACTTTGCTTAAAAGTCTAAATGTTACCTTAGTGGCTAAAATATTTTCTTGAGATTACAGTAATGATGTATTTCTTCGCGAGATTGCCAAAATTATCCGGAATAATTATTATCACAGCGAAAAACGGTATCAGAATCTACTAAAGAAAACTCTTTATGCAAAAAAAAAAAAAAAAAAAAACATTTTTTAGATAAGAAATACCTGTTGCGTTTAGTAAAAAGTTCAGTTAGCTGATAGGTAGCTCAGCCAAGCTTGACTTGCAATATGACTTTGACCACGTTACTATTACCGATCTTAGCAGTGAAACTGTAACCAGTGTGTAAGAAAGATCAAGTATATTATATGGAGTTTATAGAGATTTCCGAAACGGAGCACTTGCTCTATATCAGCTAAGTCATAAATGTACTCCATTGGTAATTATTTCCCAAAAGATAATTGGTTCTACTGACAGAGGCCTAAGTACACCGTAAGTTGCAGAGAGAGAAACTGACGTACAAAGAGTACTAAAGTGAAAAACGAATACATAGTCTTTACTTTACCAGTATAATGCGCCGTATAACCGAATTCTCAACAGTCACTGTAGACTCGTAAGATTAATGAACATCTTTGTAATACTGAATGATTTCCTCGTTTTCCAGATGACCAACTTTATCATTCTTAATATTGCTAAATTTTCAGAAAGTTGGTTTGCATCCACTTTGTATGCCTGTCGATTTTCAAAATCCATATTGCTTTAAAAACTATGGAACCTCAAGTAATTTTTGTTTCCTGCAATAATCATCCATTTTGTCGACTCTACTACTCCAGAGAAGCATGGGAAGCATAATTAGTAATATCCTTAACAAAATAGTAGAATGGCTCCATATAAGCAAAATTAACATCCTTAGAAAACCGTAAAAGTGGTATAATTAAAAAAAAAAAAATTCCTAACGATAAAAAATCGAAAATAAAAGTAGTCATATTTATACAGAATGGTTTAATTGATATGTAATATAATCGTCCAGAGCAAGTAACAATAACAGTTCCTCTAATAGTTTACCCCTTAAGATCTAATTACAATATGGTAGAGACAGTGCAGTTATGCCTTAAAGCAGGGGTTTTCAATCTTTTTCTCCCCACGTACCATTTTGGGTATTTTTAATGTCAATAATGTACCCCCATCACTTTGTATAGAGTAGAAAACAAAACAAACGCAGAAAAACATTCCATTGTGTATATTTGCAAGTACTGTACTGAAGGGAAGTAAGTACACAACTCTCCTGACATAACCAACAATATTGTAAACACAAAGAATTCCGTAAAAATATAGAAAATTGTTGATAATTATTTACCTGTGGCTATGCAGTCAGTGGGCGGCCAGGCCCCTAACCCTTAGGACCCGTGGGGAGAGCGTACCCGCTAACTGACCCTTGGCGTACCCCCCTGGGATACGCGTACCCCAGGTTGAAAACCCCTGCCTTAAAGTATCAATTTGTATCAGGCTTGAAGTAAATCATGTCTTATCACCGAAATAATTTCTACGAGAACAAAGAGATTAGGGATTGTTTTGAAGGATACCATTTAATTTCAGAAGACTTCATACTCTACACGGGAACGTTCTTAAAAAGGTCCGGCCATTTATAGTTCCAAAAATTTATGAAACAATCTAAAGAACCACATTTTTAAAATTATTAAACAGGCATTTGTGTAAATACGATACACCTTAGGGAATTAAGATGTAGTTTTCTTTACAGTTATCACTAGTTAAGCATTTTGAAAATGAGTTATGAAGCATCTCCGATAGAAAGTTTCTTCTTTAAAGGTAAAAACCTCCACTTTCAGTCATCAGCGGATTTATTCAATACTTTGCATAAATACACTTTCGTTCTCGTACTTATATATATATATATATATATATATATATATATATATATATATATATATATATATATATATATATATATATATATATATATATATATATATATATATATATATATATATATATATATATATATGTGTGTGTATATATATATATATATATATATATATATATATATATATATATATATATATATATATATATATATATATATATATATATATATATATATATATATATATATATATATATATATATATATATATATATATATATATATATATATATATATATATATATATATATATATATATATATATATATATATATATATATATATATATATATATATATATATATATATATATATATATATATATATATATATATATATATATATATATATATATATATATATATATATATATATATATATATATATATATATATATATATATATATATATATATATATATGTTTATAAAGCGAATATTGTTATGAATTTTTTTGCATTCAAGGACTTCATCAGTAAAATACTACTTCAAAATTAGTATTTATTTCTAAATATCAGTCTATTACATTTGTCAACTTTCGACAAATTTAAAGTTAGTTATTTTCATCTGCATGCAAGCAGTTTCATTTTCCATATCCTCCACCCCTAGAGAAGGAACCCTTTCCCCCAGAGGATCCACCCCCACGTCCACCGGAGGATCCTCCTCCTGACCGGCCTCCAGAGCCATATCCTCCAGAGGATCCTCCACCAAATCCTCCCCCGAGACCTCCAGAGGAGCCGTGGCCTGAGGACCCACCTGTGCGACCACCACTGGAGAAGCCACCACCAGAACCATAGCCTCCAGAGACTCCCCCTCCAGACCCTCCTCCGCGACCTCCAGAGGAGCCACCACCAGAGCCATAGCCTCCAGAGGCTCCCCCTCCAAATCCTCCTCCTTGACCCCCAGAGGAGCCTATGTTACCACCACCGAATGAGCCACCACGAGACCCATAGCCTCCAGAGGATCCTCCTCCTCCAAAGGATCCACCGCCAGATCCTCCAAAGGATCCGCCACCGGATCCACCTCTTATATTTCCTGCCTGACACACAGCCAAAGAGGACAGCGCCGATGCAAACCAAAATCAACTTCTGAAATGACAAAAAAGAAGAAATCTAGTAAAATCAGGTAACCAAATTTGACTAAACATTAAATATTCATGATATGATACAGTTCTTTCAAGACAATTACATTGACAAAAAGTTATTTTTCATAGAACCCTTTATATTTCATTATTATGGGTGTGTCTCATTTTCCTAATTCGCATTGATTAGTTATATTTAATTCGTTCAAATTAGTTGGATCAGTTAGTTAGATTAGCATATATTAGTTAGATCATTTACCAAAGTAACTACTAACATCAGAAAAAAAGCAAAATTATACAAATGGAAGTGTCTCTCTTACCATGATGTGATCGTAAACTCGCTTGAGTTGAGATTGTGCTTCTCTTTGGGATCTTGCGGCTTTTTATACACAGCTCCTACCGATTCTCTTCTCTGCGAAGGCCATTATTAGCAAGTTTTTTCTTTTTTCTTCTGCCCTTGGTAAATATATGGTGCATGTTACAGAATGAGACATTATTTTACGATTAATTTAGAACATACACGTAGAGAGAGAGAGAGAGAGAGAGAGAGAGAGAGAGAGAAAGGTAGGTTTAAAAAAAATTGAAGCTTGCTGCTTTCTACTTGCAAGAAATGGGTACAGAAATATGAATTACCACACTTATGTTTATTTAGGACATATACCGTGTGAGAGAGAGAGAGAGAGAGAGAGAGAGAGAGAGAGAGAGAGAGAGAGAGAGATGAAATGATTAATTTAATCCTGTTATTTTCTACTTAGAAAATAAGTCGGGGCCCATCTGTCTTCTAAGAAATCTATGTCTGTCTACTTCTGTAAGACAATTTCGAAATCACTAGTGTTTTGGGGAAGGTACTCTGATCTAGTACTACATTAATTGAACATTTTAAGACGTGTTCATTGAATAAGTTTCACGAATAGTTCGTAATTAGGGAAGAGAAATTTCGCTTTTTCCCTTGCCTTTTGGTTGGGGTTTCAGCGTTTAAAATGCAGTAAATGACACGGTGCCTTCTTTCCAATGCAGAACTGGGGAAATATATATATATTTTTTTTATTTGAGAGTACTTAACGAGTAATTCATCCATCATTACTGACTTTGCTTAAAAGTCTAAATGTTACCTTAGTGGCTAAAATATTTTCTTGAGATTACAGCGATGATGTATTTCTTCCCGAGATTGCCAAAATTATCTGGAATTATTATTATCACAGCGAAAAACGGTATCAGAATCTACTAAAGAAAACTCTTTATGTAAAAAAAAAAAAAAAAACATTTCCTAGATAAGAAATACCTGTTGCGTTTAGTAAAAAGTTCAGTTGGCTGATAGGTAGCTCAGCCAAGCTTGACTTGCAATATGACTTTGACCACGTTGCTATTACCGATCTTAGCAGTGAAACTGTAACCAATGTGTAAGAAAGATCAAGTATAAATTATGGAGTTTATAGAGATTTCCGAAACGGAACACTTGCTCTATATCAGCTAAGTCATAAATGTACT
>NC_089799.1:23497113-23502113 GCF_040412425.1 Macrobrachium rosenbergii | reverse complement strand
TTGAGTTGAGATTGTGCTTCTCTTTGGGATCTTGCGGCTTTTTATACACAGCTCCTACCGATTCTCTACTCAGCGAAGGCCATTATTGGCAAGTTTTTCTTTTTTCTTCTGCCCTTGGTAAATATATGGTGCATGTTAGAGAATGAGTCATTATTTTACGATTAATTTAGAACATACACGTAGAGAGAGAGAGAGAGAGAGAGAGAGAGAGAGAGAGAGAGAGAGAGAGAGAGAGAGAGAGAGAGAGAGAGAGGTTTAAGAAAAATTGAAGTCTGCTGCTTTCTACTTGCAAGAAATGTGTACAGAAATATAAATTACCACACTTATGTTTATTTAGGACATATACCGAGAGAGAGAGACAGAGAGAGAGACAGAGAGAGATGAAATGATTAATTTAATACTGTTATTTTCTTCTTAGAAAATAAGTCGGGGCCCATCTGTCTTCTAAGAAATCTGTCTCTCTCTACTTCTGTAAGACAATTTCGAAATCACTAGTATTTTGGGGAAGGTACTCTGATCTAGTATTACATTAGTTAAACGTTTTAAGACGTGTTCATTGAATAAGTTTCACGAGTAGTTCGTAAATAGGGAAGAGACATTGCACTTCAAGCCTTTTGGTTGGGTTTTGAAAGTTTAAAATGCAGTAAAGAACACGGCGCCTTCTTTCCAGTACAGGCTGGGGAATTATTTAATGATTTGAGAAGGAACAACGAGCAATTCATCCATCTTAACTGACTTTGCTTAACACTTCAGCAGCGAATTTGCTCGGGCTATAAAGGTACAATTTATTTCTAATTAAAGCTTAAACACTATTTTCCTAAGATCTTTAATATTACGTCATCATAAATTTAGAATATTAATTAATAAAGTAAAATATTACTTTAATAATTGGTATTTTCTTTAGATGATAGAATGATATATTCCTCCTCGAGATTGCCAAAATTATCTGGCATTGTAATTATCACAACAAAAAAGGGCATCAGTGCCAATTGAAGAAAACTAACTTTACCGAATGAACTGATTTTTAAAAAAGAATTACGTGTTTTGTTTAGTAAAAGGTTCTTTCATCTGTAAGTTACTATAGTATATTATGAAGACAGTTCGGCCAAGCTTGACAAGCAACATTGCACTGAACACGTTGCCATTACTGATATTAACTGATAACTTGTGCGCTTAATTATCTTTTTTCCTTCTTAAAAAATATGTTTTGCATGATATGAAGTATCTCATCGTAGTAGAAGTCAAATCAGTATCTGCTGGATGGGTCATTTTATTATATAGAGTTTGTAGAGGTTTGCGAAAAGGAAAACTTGCTCAATGTAAGTTGTAGATATATCCTGTCGTCAATTTCTAAAACATACTGTTGTCATTTTTTCCAATAGATAATTGGCTCTATTGATAAAAGCCCACATACACCTTAAGATTCTGAGAGAGAAACCGGACAAAGAGTTTTGAAGTGAAAATCAGTTTTATGGTCTTAAATTTATCTTAAATTTATCAGCATATTGAGCTATATAACCGACTTCTAAACAGTTACGACAAACTCGTAGGATTAATGAACATCTTCGTCATACTGAATGATTTCCTTATTTTCCTGATAACCAATTTTATCATCCACAATATTACTAAATTTTCAGAAAGTTCGTTTTGATCTCGTATGGTTGCTTGTTTGTTTCCTGCAGTCATCACCCATTTTCTTCACACTACTGCTGCAGAGAAGTATATCAAATATCCATAGCAAAATAGTAAAAGTGGTATAAATTGAAAAATATTTTTCGTAACTAAAATATTTTTAAAAGACAAGCACTTTCCTATACGGCTAACTTCAACTCGTGATACGTATTTTTTATATTTGTTTTAGGGACGTTTTTAACATAACCTAATAAATTACAACTCATTATCTTTATAATGACATCAAATTCCTTAACGTAGAATCGTCTATAATGTTACACGTACAGCATCTATACTCTTGGTCAATTCATACAATAACGTAATCATAAATCAAGCAAAATTCTTTTCCTTGGAGGAATGTTAGGCAATCGGTATTTATTGTTTTCAATCAATACGCGTTGATAAAAGATAGAAATGAATATATATCATTCTAAAGGTAAAAGCGAAGAAGAAACGAACGAATTAATGAGGAAATTCGCATTTGAACGAATAAAAAAAAGGAAATATCGTACATGTTGACGTCGGTCTTAGCCAGCAGTTACTTAAGATAACAGTGTTCGTTGGCTTTATAAATATTAAATTATCACAATTGTAATTTTAGACATCGTGAAAAGAGCTGCAAGCGTTTTCGGTTTCCTGTATGTGTTAACGAAAGCCTTTCTGAGGGAAAGTGTAGGCCGAAGTCTGAATGGTCTAATTTAGAAATTGTCGATAAATGGTGATTTTTTTTTTTTTTTGTGGATTAAGTACTCAGATATGAAGATGGTAATTCCTCAAGGTATTTAAGAATTTGTATTTCATTGGCAAGGTATAATTAAGATACATTTGGCTTAAGATGAACACTGGAAAAAATGTGGTATTTTCGTCGTGAGTAATTTTTTAATGAAGGAGTAGTTTTATCACAGAAGCATTTAGTCTGTTAATACGCATGCGCGGATGGTGATGGATTTGTTTCGTCTCGTCGATGAATTATTTCTTGATCCCCAAGTTGTGCCCATAACTACGAAGTTTTTTGTGGATTAAGTAGTTAAATATGATGATGGTAATATCAAAGGGTACTTAAGAACTTGTATTTTATTGGCAAAGTATGATTAAGATACGTTTAGCTTAAAATGAACACTGAAATAAAGGTGGTAATTTCGTCGCGAGTAATTTTTTAATGAGGTGGGGTACACTATCACAGAGGTTTATTACTTTTTACCGTGGCGAGGATTGTAAACCAGATATAGGTTTTCATTGTTGATTCTATTGAGGTAATAAACAATTATATTAATAATTCTTATAAATTTTGATCAAATTTCACGTAAATTCTGGTCAAAAGCTGATGTTATAGGGGATCTGGATTTACTGTATAGGTAAATCATAATTATGTCTGGCAGCGCAGGGTGAAACAGGTGGAGTGTCGGGTGAAAAGTCAGAATAAACCCAGAAAACTGAAGTAAAAGATGACGTAAAAACGAAAATTTCATTTGTTTTGTCTTTGTTTGTATGTCCGTCACGGGGTAGGGTGACATACAGGCCGTGTGCAAAATATTGTCTGGTCTGTCAAGTGGTTTGGATTTCTATAGAGGCCAAACTAATATACAAACATTCACTTTTATATATATATATATATATATATATATATATATATATATATATATATATATATATATATATATATATATATATATATATATATATATATATATATATATATATATATATATATATATATATATATATATATATATATATATATATATATAAATATATATATATATATATATATATATATATATATATATATATATATATATATATATATATATATATATATATATATATATATATATATATATATATATATATATATATATATATATATATATATATATATATATATATATATATATATATATATACATACATATATATTAGCTGACCAACCTGGCGTTGCTAGGAAAAAATCTGAAAGACAACAGATAAACTCTCTCTCTCTCCAACTCTTTCTCCCTCTTTCCCTCTTTCTCCTCCCAACACCCCTATACTCTCACCCTCACTTCCTTTCTGTTTCCTGTTAAGATAGTTGCTTCAGTTACATTGCCCAGCATTTTTTACATTTTATATTTCACCCCTTCTCACCCCATTCCTATCGGTGCTGAACTTGGACTTAAAGGGCATTGGGAGTGTCACTATTCATCTCAGCAACCTCGAAAACTATGGATTAGACACTAATATCTGTCATTTTTAACAATTTATTTTTCACCCCTTCTCACCCCACTTCCTATCGGAGCTGAACTTGGACTTAAAGGGCATGGAGTGTCACTATTAATCTCAGCAACCTTGAAAACTATGGATTAGATGCTAACACAGTAAAGTTCGTTTATAACGTAACAGATTCAGGCTTATAATGAATGAAAGTGAATTCCCCAGTCCCAATTCAAATAAATGAACTTAAAATTGTAGGTATGTAGCGAATTATTTATTACAAAATCAGGTATATAACAAACTATTTTATATGCCCAGGTGACAGTTTTTTATTAGGAAAAAATACCTGTTGTAACGAAATGATAATTCTATTGTTAAACAAACATCAAACAACTGTTATCCTAGTACAGCAGAAGAAGAAGAACAAGTCATATCAGACTGAGACTCACTCCAACTTACAGCAAAATCCCTAAGGAAACTCGCAACAAAGAAAGACTTCTCCGACTGCATGTTCAACAGTTTGTCTGACATGGAGACATTTTTTCAGAAATGCATCGCTTCCTCTTTAGTACAGAAGTCAGTAACTGACATTTTACAGGGAAAACTATTTTTTTAACGGCTTATTGCTTGTCTTTTTATGTAACGCGTAATAAAAACGTTTTAAATTAATATGATATATTACTTTTTCATTTAAGGTTTTAAATAAAGAAAAAATCACAAACATAACTTTAATTTTGTTTTAATCAATAATACACATATACAGTTCTTAAACTAACAGTAGCTTTTATTGAAATGTATTAGATATCTTGATACAGTTAGGAGGATCGATACTTTATCGTCTGGATTTCATTCTGCATGAAAACAAGGGAGGTAATCCAATCATTTCAAGTACCTCCTTTGATAACAAATGATGCCTATAACGAATTCCAGACAACAGTCCCCTGGGATTTTTCTGCCCTTGGTAAATATATGATGCATGTAAGAGTATGAGACATTATTTTACGATTTACTTATGACATACGTAGAGAGAGAGAAAAAGATGAAATAATTAATTGAATGTCCGTCACTTTCTACTTAGAAAAATAAGTCAGGACACATGTATCTTTCAGGACTTCTCAGTCTCACTGCTTTTGCTCGGC
>NC_089799.1:23487113-23494613 GCF_040412425.1 Macrobrachium rosenbergii | reverse complement strand
TTTAGATTATACAAATAGAAGTGTCTCTCTTACCATGATGTGATCGGAAAGTCGCTCGAGTTCAGACTGTGCTTCTCTTTGGGATCTTGCGGCTTTTTATACACAGCTCCTACCGATTCTCTTCTCTGCGAAGGCCATTATTAGCAAGTTTTTCTTTTTTTCTACTGCCCTTGGTAAATGTATGGTGCATGTAAGAGTATGAGACATTTTACGATTTACTTATGACATATGTGTAGAGAGAGAGAGAGAGAGAGAGAGAGAGAGAGAGAGAGAGAGAGAGAGAGAGAGAGAGAGAGAGAGTTGAAGTAATTAATTAAATGTCCGTCACTTTCTACTTAGAAAAGTAAGTCAGGAAACATCTATCATTAGGGAAGTCTTTGTCTCACTCCTTCTACACGATAATTTCGAAATCAATATAGATTTTCGGAAAAATACACTGACCTAGTATTGTGTAAGTTAAACCTTTTAAGACGACATCTGAATCGAATACAGCTTATGAATATTTCGTAAAATTAGGGAAGAGAAACATCACTTCCTTCCAGTCACTTTTAGTTGGGTTTTTAGTGTTTAAAATGCTGTATAGAACACGGTTCCTTCTTTCCAATGCAGAACCTGGGAATTATTTTATTTGGGAGCGCACAAAGAGTGACTTATCCATCATTACTGACTCTACTTAAAAGTTCAACGTCAATTATGGACAGACTATAAGAGTCCAGTTTATTTATAATTAAAGCTTAACCACCATTTTCACTAGTTCTGTAAAATATTCCTTAATCAAGTCAAAATAAGACATTAATGACTGATATTTTCTTAAGATTATAGCATAATGTATTCCTACTGGAAACAAAAATTATCTGGCATTATAATTATCACATCGAAAAACGGTATCAGTACCAACTGAAGAAAACTTATTTTACCGAATGAACTGGTTTTTAAAGAAGAATTACGTGTTTCTTTTGGTAAAACGTTCATTCAGCTGTAAGTTACTATGGTATACTATGAAGATGGCTCGGCCAAGCTTGACAAGCAATAATGCACTGACCACTTTGCCATTACTGATATTAACTGGTAACTAGTGCGTTTAGCTATCTGTTGACATTCTTATAAAATACATTTTGCAGGATATGACATATCTCATGACAGCAAAGTTAATATATGCTATAAAGGTCATTGTATTAAATAGGGTTTGTAGAGGTCTTCGACACGGAAATCGTTCTTACTATAAGTCGTAGATATATCCTGTCGTTAAATTCTAAAACAAGCTGTTGTCATTATTTTCTAATGCATAATTGGTCCTACTGATAGAGAACAATGTACACTTAAAGTTACTAAGAGAGAAATTAGACAAAGTTTTGAAGTGAAAATCGAAGAGATAGTCTTAACATCATCAGCATGATGAGAGGTATAACCCACTTCTAAGCAGTTACGACAAACTCGTAGGATTAATGAGTATATTTGACATACTGGTTGCTTGCTCATTTTCCTGATGACTAATTTTAGCATTCTTCATATTGCTAAAGTTTCAGAAAGTTGATTTGCATGTCCTTTCATTACTGGTTTGTTTCCCGCCATCATCACCCATTTTCTCGACTCTACTGCTCCAGAGAGGTATAAATGATATCCTTAGCACATCAGTAATATTGCTCCATATAAGGAAAATTAACATCCTTAGCAAAACAGTAAAAGAGGTATAATTAAAACAGAATTATAACTGGAACATTTCGAAAAATGACATCAATCATATTGATATATAATGATTGATTTACTACTTGATATAATCACCCAGAGCTACTAGCAATACCAGTTCTTCTATTAAATAGCCCCTAAAGTTCTAACTGGAATAGGGTAAAAACAGTGCAGTTATACCCTAAAATATCAGCTTGTGGCAATGCTTCAGCTAAGTCATGCATTATCATGCAAATTATTTCTACAAGTACAAATAGATAGCAGTTTGTTTTGATGGGTACCCGTTGATTTCAGAATAATTCAAACTGCACGGGAACGATCTTTAAAAGGTCCGACATTTATAGTTCCAAAAAGTTATGAAATTACTTAATCAAGTACTCTTTCTTTTTTTTAATGATTAAAGAGGCATTTATGTAAACAGAATGCACCCTATGGACTTATGTATAGTTTTCTTTGTACTTATCGCTAGGTAGGCAGCTTGACAAATTTCCATTTGAATGTAAAAATTTCAACTTTCAGTCATCAACAGATCTATTTAATGACTCATGTAATATATATATTGTTATATATATATATATTTCATACATACATACATATATATATATATATATATATATATATATATATATATATGTGTGTGTGTGTGTGTGTGTGTATGTATGCATGTATGTATGTATGTAAGCCTGTAATAAATTTTTTATATATATATATATATATATATATATATATATATATATATATATATATATATATATATATATATATATATATATATATATATATATATATATATATATATATATATATATATATATATATATATATATATATATATATATCTTATATATATATATATATATATATATATATATATATATATATATATATATATATATGAATATTGTTATAAATTTTGTGCATTAAGGAACCCCATTAGTAAAAATCTGTTATTTGAAAATTAGTATTTATTTCTAAATATAATTCTATCATATCTGTGAATTTTCAACAACTTTCTGCGTTTGTATGCGAGCAACTTCATTTTCCATATCCTCCACCCCTTGAGAAGGAACCCTTTCCTCCAGAGGATCCACCTCCACGTCCACCAGAGGATCCTCCTCCAGACCGGCCCCCGTGACCTCCACCAGAGCCATATCCTCCAGAAGATACTCCTCCAGATCCTCCTCCGAGACCTCCAGAGGAGCCACCACCAGAGCCATATCTTCCAGAAGATCCTCCTCCAGATCCTCCTCCGATACCTCCAGAGGAGCCACCACCAGAGCCATAGCCTCCAGAGACTCCCCCTCCAAATCCTCCTCCTTGACCCCCAGAGGAGCCTATGTTACCACCACCGAAGGAGCTACCACGAGACCCATAGCCTCCAGAGGATCCTCCACCGCCAGATCCTCCACGTCCGCCACCGGATCCACCTCTTATATTTCCTGCCTGACACACAGCCAAGAAGACAGCGCCGACGCAAACCAAAATCAACTTCTGCAATGATAACAGAAAGAAGAAATAAAATAGAAATCAGGTAACTAAATTTTATTCAACATTAAACATTCATTATACGATACGGTTCTTTCAAGAAAATTACATTGACTATTTCATAGAACTCTCTATATATCAAGAAATAAATAATAATCCATTTACATGTATCATTATGGGTGTGTCTCATTTTGCTCATTCGTATTTTGTAGTTAAATTTAATTCGTACAAATTAGTTGGATCAGTCGGTTAGGTAGATTAGTGCATATTAGTTAGACCAGTTACCAAAGTAACTACTAACGTCAGAAAAAAGGAAGATCATACAAATGGAAGTGTCTCTCTTACCATGATGTGATCGGAGACTCGCTTGAGTTGAGACTGTGCTTCTCTTTGGGATCTTGTGGCTTTTTATACACAGCTCCTACCGATTTTCTGCTCTGCGAAGGCCATTATTAGCAAGTTTTTCTTATTTTCTCCTGCCCTTGGTAAATATATGGTGCATGTAAGAGTATGAGACATTATTTTACGATTTACTTATGACATTTGTGTATAGAGAGAGAGAGAGAGAGAGAGAGAGAGAGAGACAGACAGACAGACAGACAGAGACAGAGAGATGATGTAATTAATTAAATGTCCGTCACTTTCTACTTAGAAAAATAAGTCGGGAAACGTTTATCTTTAGGTAAGTCTCTCTCACTCCTTCTATACGATAATTTCGAAATCAAAATAGATTTTCGGGAAGACACACTAATCTAGTATCATGCAAGTTAAACCTTTTAAGGCGATATCTTGATTAAATATAGTTTATGAATATTTCGTAATTAGGGAAGAGAAATATCAATTCATCCCATGCATTTTGGTTGGGTTTTAAGGGTTTAAAATGCGGTATAGAACACGGTGCCTTCTTTTCAACGCAGAACCTGAGAATTATTTTATTTGAGAGGACACAACGAGTAACTCATCCATCATTACTAACTCTTCTTAAAAGTCCAACGGCAGTTATAAACAGACTATAAGAGTGCAATTTATTTATAATTAAAGTTTCACCACTATTTTCTCTAGCTCTTTAGAATACGTCTGCAGGGGTTTAAAATATTCATTAATTAGGTCAAAATTATAGCATGATGTATACCTACTGGAGACCAAAATTATCTGGCATTATACTTTTAGACAAAAAACGGCATCGGTACCTATTAAGAAAACTATCTTTACCGAAATAGCTGATTTTTTTTTTTTTTTTTTTTTTTTGAGAATTACGTGTTTCGATTAGTAAAAAGTTCATTCAGCTGTAAGTTACCATAGTATAATACGAAGATGGCTCAGCCAAGCTTGACAAGCAATATTGCACTGACCACGCTGCCATTACTGATATTAACTTGTAACTGGTGCGTTTAGTTATCTTTTTACACTCTTATAAAACATATTTTGCAGTATTGATATATCTCACCACAGTAACGGCAAAATTAATATATGTTATAAAGGTCATTTTATTAAATAGAGTTTGTCGAGGTTTTCGAAACGGAAAACTTTCTCATCATTTGACGTAGATTTATCCTGTCGTCAATTTCTAAAACATACTGTTGTCATTATTTTCTAATAGATAACTGGTCCTATTGATAGAGGCCCATGTACATTTAAGGGTACTGAGAGAGAAATTGGAAAAAGAGTTGTGAAGTGAAAATCGAATTTATAGTCTTAACATCATCAACATGATGAGAGGTACAACACACTTCTAAACAGTTACGACAAATTGGATGTTTCCTCATTTTCCTGATGACCAATTTTATCATTCTTTATATTGCTAAAGTTTCAGAAAGTTGGTTTGCATGTCCTTTCATTGCTTGTTTTTCGCAATCATCACCCATTTTCTCGATTCTACTGCTCCAGAGAGCTATAACTGATATCCTTAGCACATCAGTACTACTGCTCCATATAAGGAAAATTAACATCCTTAGCAAAACAGTAAAACCGGTATAATAAAAAAAATTATAACTAGAACATTTCGAAAAATAACATCAATCATATAGATACAGAATGTTTGATTTACTGTTTGGTATAATCACCCAGATCAACTAGCAATAACAGTTCTTCTATTAATTAACCCCTAAAGTTCAGATTGGAATAGGGTAAAGACAGTGCAGTTATACCCCCCTAAAATATCTGCTTGTGGCCATGGTTCAGGTACGTCATGCTTGTCATACAAATTATTTCTACAAATACCAAAAGGTAGGAGCTTGTTTTGAGGGGTACCAACTGATTTCAGAGGAATTCTATCTCCGCAAGGGAACGTTCCATAAAAGTTCCGACATTTATAGTTACAAAAAGTTATGAAATTACTTAAAGAAGCACCTTTTCTTTCTTTAATTATTATAGAGGCACTTATGTAAAGAGAATGCAAACTATGGACTTATGTACAGTTTTCTTTGTACTTATAACTAGTTACATTCTTTTTTGACGAATAAGCTGATGATCTTGAGTTTTTTATAAACTTCATTTTTTAATGCAAAAACTAATTTTCAGTAATCATCGGATTTATTAAATTGAAGTTTTGTTGTCTTATATATATATATATACGAGAACAATATATATATATATATAGATATATATATATATATATATATATATATATATATATATATATATATATATATATATATATATATATATATATATATATATATACACAACACACAAAAACATGTACACAAAAATATATATATATATATATATAAGAATATATTATATAATATTATTATATATATATTTATATATATATATCGTATATATATTTTTTTAATATAATATATTTATATATATATATATATATATGTTATAAAATAATCTATATCTGCATGTGATGGATATATATATTTATATACATAATTATATAATATATATTATATATATATATATATATATATATATATATATTGCATATATATTTATATATTATATATATATATATATGTATAAATATATATATATCTGGGTATGTATGTATATATAATATATATATATATATATATATATATATATATATATATATATATATATATATATATATAATATATATATATATATATATATAATATTGTGTATATATATATATATATATATATATATATATATATATATATATATATATATATATATATATATATAAATTTGTGTATATACAGTGAATATTGTTATAAATTTTTTGCTTTATGGAACCTCATTAATAAAAATATACTAATTGAAAATTAATATTTATTTCTAAATATCATTTTATTATATCTGTGAGTTTTCAACCAATTTTAAGGTAGTTCTGCGTTTGCATGCAAGCAATTTCATTTTCCATATCCTCCACCCCTGGAGAAGGAACCCTTTCCTCCAGAGGATACACCTCCACGTCCACCGGAGAATCCTCCTCCAGACCTGCCCCCATGACCTCCACCAGAACCATATCCTCCAGAAGATCCCCCTCCAGATCCCCCTCCGATTCCTCCAGAGGAGCCACCACCAGAGACATATCCTCCAGAGGATCCTCCTCCAGATCCTCCTCTGATACCTCCAGAGGAGCCACCACCAGAGCCATAGCCTCCAGAGACTCCCCCTCCAAATCCTCCTCCTTGACCCCCAGAGAAGCCTATGTTACCACCACCGAAGGAGCCACCACGAGACCCATAGCCTCCAGAGGATCCTCAACCGCCAGATCCTCCACGTCCACCACCGGATCCACCTCTTATATTTCCTGCCTGACACACAGCCAAGAGGACACCGCCGATGCAAACCAAAATCAACTTCTGCAATGACAACAAAAAGAAAAAACTCAAATAAAAAATCATGTAACCAAATTTTATTCAGCATTAAATGTTCATTATCATTATAAAATACAGTTTTTTTAAGAAAACTACTTTGACTATTTCATAGAATACTCTATATATCGAGAAATAAATAATAATCCATTTACATATATCATTATGGGTGTGTCTCATTTGGCTCATTCGTATTTTGTAGTTAAATTTAATTCATACAAATTAGTTGGATCAGTCAGTTAGTTAGATTAGTACATCGTAGTTAGACCAGTTACCAAAGTAACTACTAACGTGAGAAAAAAGCAAGATTATGTAAATGGAAATGTCTCTCTTACCATGATGTGACTGGAGACTCGCTTGAGTTGAGACTGTGCTTCTCTTTGGGATCTTGTGGCTTTTTATACACAGCTCCTACCGATTCTCTTCTTTGTCAAGGCCATTATTAACAAGTTTTACTTTTTTCTCCTGCCCTTGGTAAATATATGGTGCATGGAAGAGTATGAAACATTATTTTACGATTTCCTTATGATAT
>NC_089799.1:23479613-23482113 GCF_040412425.1 Macrobrachium rosenbergii | reverse complement strand
ACTAATAGATGCCTATGTACAGTTAAGGGCACTGAGAAACTGGAAAAAGAGTTCTGAAGTGAAAATCGAGTTTATAGTCTTAACATCATCAACGTGATGAGAGGTACAACCCACTTCTAAACAGTTACGACGAACTGGATGTTTCCTCATTTTCCTGATGACCAATTTTATCATTCTTCATATTGCTAAAGCTTCAGAAAGTTGGTTTGCATGTCCTTTCATTGCTTGTTTTTCGCAATCATCACCCATTTTCTCGATTCTACTGCTCCAGAGAGGTATAACTGATATCCTTAGCACAACAGTAATACTGCTCCATATAAGGAAAATTAACATCCTTATCAAAACAGTAAAAGTGGTATAAATAAAAAGAAAATTATAACTAGAACATTTCGAAAAATAACATCAATCATATTGATACAGAATGATTGATTTACTATTTGGTATAATCATCCAGAGCAACTAGCAATAACAGTTCTTCTATTAATTAACCCTAAAGTTCTGATTGGAATAGGGTAAAAGACAGTGCAGTTATACCCGTCCTAAAATATCTGCTTTTAACCATGCTTCAGGTAAGTCATGCATTGTCATACAAATTAGTTCTACAAATACCAAAAAGATTGGAGCTTGTTTTGAGGGTACCAACCGATTTCAGAGGAATTCTATCTCCGCAAGGGAACGTTCCATAAAAGTTTCGACATTTATAGTTACAAAAGTTAAGAAATTACTTAAAGAAAAACCTTTTCTTTCTTTAATTAGTATAGAGGCATTTATGTAAAGAGAAATGCAAACTATGGAGTTATGTACAGTTCTCTTGACGAATAAGTTGGGATGCGTCTTTGAAGAACAAGCTTCTTTTTCAATGTAAAATATCCGTTTTCAGTAATCATCGGATTTATTCAACACTTCGTGAAAATCCACCCTTGTTGTCGTACTTATATATGTATATATATATATATATATATATATATATATATATATATATATATATATATATATATATATATATATATATATATATATATATATATATATTATATATATATATATATATATATATATATATATATATATATATATATATATATATATATATATATATATATATATATATTTATATATATATAGAACCATATTTTGAAATATAAACAGGCATTTGTATATATATATATATATATATATATATATTATATATATATATATATATATATATATATATATATATATATATATATATAATATGTTTATATATTGAATGAGTCATATGAACACCCTTATATATATATATATATATATATATATATAGATATATATATATATATATATAGTATATATATATTTATTATATCTTATATGTATGTATATACATAAGAATAAGAAAATATAGGAATGATATATATATATATATATATTTATATATATGGGTTTATATATATATATGTATATATATATATATATATATATATATATATATATATATATATATATATATATATATATATATATATATATATATATATATATATATATATATATATATATATATATATATATATATATATATATATATATATATTATATTTATATATATATATATATATATATATATATATATATATATATATATATATATATATATATATATATATATATATATATATATATATATATATATATATATATATATATATATATATATATATATATATATATATATATATATATATATATATATATATATATATATATATATATATATATATATATATATATATATATATATATATACAGTGAATATTGTTATAAATTTTGTGCTTTATGGAACCTCATTAATAAAAATACACTATTTGAGAATTAATATTTATTGCTAAATATCATTTTATTATATCTGTGAGTTTTCAACCAATTTTAAGGTAGTTCTCTGCTTTTGCATGCAAGCAATTTCATTTTCCATATCCTCCACCCCTAGAGAAGGAACCCTTTCCTCCAGAGGATCCACCTCCACGTCCACCGGAGAATCCTCCTCCAGACCTGCCCCCATGACCTCCACCAGAACCATATCCTCCAGAAGATCCTCCTCCAGATCCTCCTCCGATACCTCTAGAGGAGCCACCACCAGAGACATATCCTCCAGAGGATCCTCCTCCAGATCCTCCTCTGATACCTCCAGAGGAGCCACCACCAGAGCCATAGCCTCCAGAGACTCCCCCTCCAAATCCTCCTCCTTGACCCCCAGAGAAGCCTATGTTACCACCACCGAAGGAGCCACCACGAGACCCATAGCCTCCAGAGGATCCTCCACCGCTAGATCCCCCACGTCCGCCACCGGATCCACCTCTTATATTTCCAGCCTGACACACAGCCAAGAGGACACCGCTGATGCAAACCAAAATCAACTTCTGCAATGAAAACAAAAAGAAAAAACTCAAAAAAAAAATCAGTTAACTAAATTTTATTCAGCATTAAATGGTCATTATCATTATATAACACAGTTTTTTTAAGA
>NC_089799.1:23467113-23474613 GCF_040412425.1 Macrobrachium rosenbergii | reverse complement strand
TTCATCCCATGAAATTTGGCTGGGTTAAAATGCAGTAAAGAACACGGTGCCTTCTTTCCAATGCAGAACCTGGGAACTATTTTATTTGAGAGGACACAACGTGTAACTCATCCATCATTACTAACTCTACTTAGAAGTCCAACGGCAGTTAAAGACAGACTATAAGAGTACAATTTATTTATAAATAAAGTTTCACCACTATTTTCTCTAGCTCTTTAGAATACGTCTACAGAGATTTAAAAATTCATTAATTAGGTCAAAATTATAGCATGATGTATACCTGCTGGAGACCAGAATTATTTGGCATTATAATTTCAGACAAAAACGGCATCGGTACCTATCGAAGAAAACTATCTTTACCGAAACAGCTGATTTAAAAAAAAAAAAAGAATTACGTGTTTCGATTAGTAAAAAGTTCATTCAGCTGTAAGTTACTATAGTATAATATGAAGATGGCTCAGCCAAGCTTGACAAGCAATATTGCACTGACCACGTTGCCATTACTGATATTAACTGGTAACTGGTGCTTTTAGTTATCTTTTACACTCTTATAAAATATATTTTGCATTATATGATATATCTCATCACAATAGCCGCAACATTAGTATGTGTTATAAAGGTCATTGTATTAAACAGAGTTTGTAGAGGTTTTCGACACGGAAAACTTTCTCATTATAAGATGTAGATTTATCCTGTCTTCAATTTCTAGAACATACTGTTGTCATTATTTTCTAATGCACAATTGGTCCTACTAATAGATGCCTATGTGCAGTTAAGTGCACTTTGAAACTAGAAAAAGAGTTCTGAAGTGAAAATCGAGTTTATAGTCTTAACATCATCAACGTGATGAGAGGTACAACCCACTTCTAAACAGATACGAAGAACTGGATGTTTCCTCATTTTCCTGATGACCAATTTTATCATTCTTCATATTGCTAAAGCTTCAGAAAGTTGGTTTGCATGTCCTTTCATTGCTTGTTTTTCGCAATCATCACCCATTTTCTCGATTCTACTGCTCCAGAGAGGTATAACTGATATCCTTAGCACAACAGTAATACTGCTCCATATAAGGAAAATTAACATCCTTATCAAAACAGTAAAAGTGGTATAAATAAAAAGAAAATTAAAACTAGAACATTTCGAAAAATAACATCAATCATATTGATACAGAATGATTGATTTACTATTTGGTATAATCATCCAGAGCAACTAGCAATAACAGTTCTTCTATTAATTAACCCCTAAAGTTCTGATTGGAATAGGGTAAAGACAGTGCAGTTACACCGCCTGAAATATCTGCTTTTAACCATGCTTCAGGTAAGTCATGCATTGTCATACAAATTAGTTCTACAAATACCAAAAGATTGGAGCTTGTTTTGAGGGGTACCAACCGATTTCAGAGGAATTCTATCTCCGCAAGGGAACGTTCCATAAAAGTTTCGACATTTATAGTTACAAAAAGTTAAGAAATTACTTAAAGAAAAACCTTTTCTTTCTTTAATTAGTATAGAGGCATTTATGTAAAGAAAATGCAAACTATGGAGTTATGTACAGTTCTCTTGACGAATAAGTTGGGATGCGTCTTTGAAGGCAAGCTTCTTTTTTTAATGTAAAAATCTCCGTTTTCAGTAATCATCGGATTTATTCAACACTTCGTGAAAATCCACCCTTGTTGTCGTACTTATATATATATATATATATATATATATATATATATATATATATATATATATATATATATATATATATATATATATATATATATATATATATATATATATATATATATATATATATATATATATATATATATATATATATATATATATATATATATATATATATATATATATATATATATATATATATATATATATATATATATATATATATATATATATATATATATATATATATATATATGTATATGTGTGTGTGTGTGTGTGTTGTATACATAAGAATTTAATATAAAATATGAGGAATGAGAAACGATGGAGTGTTACGTTGTTTCTCTTCCCAACGTAGGTTTGGCCTTATATATATGTATTATATATATATATATATATATCATATATATATATATATTATATATATATATATATATATATATATATATATATATATATATATATATATATATATATATATATATATATATATATGTATATATATATATATATATATATATATATATATATATATATATATATATATATATATATATATATATATATATATATATATATATATATATATATATATATATATATATATATATATATATATATATATATATTATATATATATATATATATATATATATATATATATATATATATATATATATATATATATATATATATATATATATATAGTATATATATGTTATATACAGTGAATATTGTTATAAATTTTGTGCTTTATGGAACCTCATTAATAAAAATACACTATTTGAGAATTAATATTTATTGCTAAATATCATTTTATTATATCTGTGAGTTTTCAACCAATTTTAAGGTAGTTCTCTGCTTTTGCATGCAAGCAATTTCATTTTCCATATCCTCCACCCCTGGAGAAGGAACCCTTTCCTCCAGAGGATCCACCTCCACGTCCACCGGAGAATCCTCCTCCAGACCTGCCACCATGACCTCCACCAGAACCATATCCTCCAGAAGATCCTCCTCCAGATCCTCCTCCGATACCTCTCCAGAGGAGCCACCACCAGAGACATATCCTCCAGACGATCCTCCTCCAGATCCTCCTCTGATACCTCCAGATGAGCCACCACCAGAGCCATAGCCTCCAGAGACTCCTCCAAATCCTCCTCCTTGACCCCCAGAGAAGCCTATGTTACCACCACCGAAGGAGCCACCACGAGACCCATAGCCTCCAGAGGATCCTCCACCGCCAGATCCTCCACGTCCGCCACCGGATCCACCTCTTATATTTCCAGCCTGACACACAGCCAAGAGGACACCGCCGATGCAAACCAAAATCAACTTCTGCAATGACAACAAAAAGAAAAAACTCAAAAAAAAAAAAATCAGGTAACTAAATTTTATTTAGCATTAAATGTTCATTATCATTATATAATACAGTTTTTTTAAGAAATCTACTTTGACTATTTCATAGAATCCTCTATATATCGAGAAATAAATAATAATCCATTTACATATATCATTATGGGTGTGTCTCATTTTGCTCATTCGTATTTTGCAGTTAAATTTAATTCGTACAAATTAGTTGGATCAGTCAGTTAGTTAGATTAGTGCATAGTAGTTAGACTAGTTACCAAAGTAACTACTAACGTCAGAAAAAAGCAAGATTATTTAAATGGAAATGTCTCTCTTACCATGATGTGACTGGAGACTCGCTTGAGTTGAGACTGTGCTTCTCTTTGGGATCTTGTGGCTTTTTATACACAGCTCCTACCGATTCTCTTCTCTGCGAAGGCCATTACTAAGAAGTCTTACTTTTTTCTCCTGCCCTTGGTAAATATATGGTGAATGTAAGAGTATGTGACATTATTTTACGATTTACCTATGATATATGCGTAGAGAGAGAGAGAGAGAGAGAGAGAGAGAGAGAGAGAGAGAGAGAGAGAGAGAGAGAGAGAGAGATGATGTAATTAATTAAATGTCCGTTACTTTCTACTTAGAAAAATAAGTCTGTAAACGTTTTTCTTTAGGGAAGTCTCTGTCTCAATCCTTCTACACGATAATTTTGAATTCAATTCGGTAAGATACACTGATCTAGTATTATGCAAGTTAAACCTTTTAAGGCGACATCTTAATTAAATATAGTTTATGAATATTTCGTAATTAGGGAAGAGAAATATCAATTCATCCCATGAAATTTGGCTGGGTTAAAATGCAGTAAAGAACACGGTGCCTTCTTTCCAATGTAGAACCTGGGAACTATTTTATTTGAGAGGACACAACGTGTAACTCATCCATCATTACTAACTCTACTTAGAAGTCCAACGGCAGTTAAAGACAGACTATAAGAGTACAATTTATTTATAAATAAAGTTTCACCACTATGTTCTCTAGCTCTTTAGAATACGTCTACAGAGATTTTAAAAATTCATTAATTAGGTCAAAATTATAGCATGATGTATACCTGCTGGAGACCAGAATTATTTGGCATTATAATTTCAGACAAAAACGGCATCGTTACCTATCGAAGAAAACTATCTTTACCGAAACAGCTGATTTTTTCAAAAAGAATTACGTGTTTCGATTAGTAAAAAGTTCATTCAGCTGTAAGTTACTATAGCATAATATGAAGATGGCTCAGCCAAGCTTGACAAGCAATATTACACTGGCCACGTTGCCATTACTGATATTAACTGGTAACTGGTGCTTTTAGTTATCTTTTTACACTCTTATAAAATATAATTTGCATTATATGATATATCTCATCTCAATAGCCGCAACATTAGTATGTGTTATAAAGGTCATTGTATTAAACAGAGTGTGTAGAGGTTTTCGACACGGAAAACTTTCTCATTATAAGATGTAGATTTATCTTGTCGTCAATTTCTAGAACATACTGTTGTCATTATTTTCTAATGCACAATTGGTCCTACTAATAGATGCCTATGTACAGTTAAGGGTACTGAGAAACTGGAAAAAGAGTTCTGAAGTGAAAATCGAGTTTATAGTCGTAACATCATCAACGTGATGAGAGGTACAACCCACTTCTAAACAGATACGAAGAACTGGATGTTTCCTCATTTTCCTGATGACCAATTTTATCATTCTTCATATTGCTAAAGCTTCAGAAAGTTGGTTTGCATGTCCTTTCATTGCTTGTTTTTCGCAATCATCACCCATTTTCTCGATTCTACTGCTCCAGAGAGGTATAACTGATATCCTTAGCACAACAGTAATACTATTCCATATAAGTAAAATTAACATCCTTATCAAAACAGTAAAAGTGGTATAAATAAAAAGAAAATTATAACAAGAACATTTCGAAAAATAACATCAATCATATTGATACAGAATTATTGATTTACTATTTGGTATAATCATCCAGAGCAACTAGCAATAACAGTTCTTCTATTAATTAACTCCTAAAGTTCTGATTGGAATAGGGTGAAGACAGTGCAGTTACACCCCCCTAAAATATCTGCTTGTGGCCATGCCTCAGGCAAGTCATGCATTGTCATACAAATTAGTTCTACAAATACCAAAAGATAGGAGCTTGTTTTGAAGGGTACCAACCGATTTCAGAGGAATTCTATCTCCGCAAGGGAACGTTCATAAAAGGTCCGACATTTATAATTACAAAAAGTTAGGAAATTACTTAAAGAAGCACCTTTTCTTTCTTTAATTAGTATAGAGGTATTTATGTAAAGAGAATGCAAACTATGGAGTTATATTCAGTTCTCTTGACGAATAAGTTGGGATGCGTCTTTGAAGGCAAGCTTCTTTTTTTAATGTAAAAATCTCCGTTTTCAGTAATCATCGGGTTTATTCAACACTTTGTGAAAATCCACCCTTGTTGTTTTATATATATATATATATATATATATATATATATATATATATATATATATATATATATATATATATATATATATATATATATATACATATATATATATATATATATATATATATTCATATATACATATATATATATATATATATATATATATATATATATATATATATATATATATATATATATATATATATATATATATATATATATATATATATATATATATATATATATATATATATATATATATATATATATATATATATATATATATATATATATATATATATATATATATATATATATACATATATATATATATATATATACATATATACATACATACATATATATATATATATATATATATATATATATATATATATATATATATATATATATATATATATATATATATATATATATATATATATATATATATATATATATATATATATATATATATATATATATATATATATATATATATATTATATATATGTATGTATGTATATATATATATATATATATTTATATTTATATATATATATATATATATATATATATATATATATATATATATATATATATATATATATATATATATATATATATATATATATATATATATATATATATATGTTGTGTGTGTGTGTGTGCGTATATATATAGAATCAAGAAAATATGAGGAATGAGAAACGATGGAGTGGTACATTAATTCTCTTTCCTTCTTGGGTTTTGTCTTTATGTATATATATATATATATATATATATATATATATATATATATATATATATATATATATATATATATATATATATATATATATATGTATGTATATACAGTGAATATTGTTATAAATTTTGTGCTTTATGGAACCTCATTAATAAAAATATACTAATTGAAAATAAATATTTATTACTAAATATCATTTTATTATATCTGTGAGTTTTCAACCAATTTTAAGGTAGTTCTCTGAGTTTGCATGCAAGCAATTTCATTTTCCATATCCTCCACCCCTGGAGAAGGAACCCTTTCCTCCAGAGGATCCACCTCCACGTCCACCGGAGAATCCTCCTCCAGACCTGCCACCATGACCTCCACCAGAACCATATCCTCCAGAAGATCCTCCTCCAGATCCTCCTCCGATACCTCCAGAGGAGCCACCACCAGAGACATATCCTCCAGACGATCCTCCTCCAGATCCTCCTCTGATACCTCCAGAGGAGCCACCACCAGAGCCATAGCCTCCAGAGACTCCCCCTCCAAATCCTCCTCCTTGACCCCCAGAGAAGCCTATGTTACCACCACCGAAGGAGCCACCACGAGACCCATAGCCTCCAGAGGATCCTCCACCGCCAGATCCTCCACGTCCGCCACCGGATCCACCTCTTATATTTCCAGCCTGACACACAGCCAAGAGGACACCGCCGATGCAAACCAAAATCAACTTCTGCAATGACAACAAAAAGAAAAAACTCAAATAAAAAATCAGTTAACTAAATTTTATTCAGCATTAAATGTTCATTATCATTATATAATACAGTTTTTTTAAGAAAACTACTTTGACTATTTCATAGAATCCTCTATATATCGAGAAATAAATAATAATCCATTTACATATATCATTATGGGTGTGTCTCATTTTGCTCATTCGTATTTTGTAGTTAAATTTAATTCGTACAAATTAGTTGGATCAGTCAGTTAGTTAGATTAGTACATAGTAGTTAGACCAGTTACCAAAGTAACTACTAACGTCATAAAAAAGCAAGATTATGTAAATGGAAATGTCTCTCTTACCATGATGTGACTGGAGACTCGCTTGAGTTGAGACTGTGCTTCTCTTTGGGATCTTGTGGCTTTTTATACACAGCTCCTACCGATTCTCTTCTCTGCGAAGGCCATTATTAATAAGTTTTACTTTTTTCTCCTGCCCTTGGTAAATATATGGTGCATGTAAGAGTATGACACATTATTTTAGGATT
>NC_089799.1:23444613-23462113 GCF_040412425.1 Macrobrachium rosenbergii | reverse complement strand
CGTTGCCATTACTGATATTAACTGGTAACTGGTGCTTTTAGTTATCTTTTTACACTCTTATAAAATATATTTTGCATTATATGATATATATCATCACAATAGCCGCAACATTAGTATGTGTTATATAAGTCATTGTATTAAACAGAGTTTGTAGAGGTTTTCGACACGGAAAACTTTCTCATTATAAGATGTAGATTTATCCTGCCGTCAATATCTAAAACATACTGTTGTCATTATTTTCTAATGCACAATTGGTCCTACTAATAGATGCTTATGTACAGTTAAGGGCACTTAGAAACTGGAAAAAGAGTTCTGAAGTGAAAATCGAGTTTATAGTCGTAACATCATCAACGTGATGAGAGGTACAACCCACTTCTAAACAGATACGAAGAACTGGATGTTTCCTCATTTTCCTGATGACGAATTTTATCATTCTTCATATTGCTAAAGCTTCAGAAAGTTGGTTTGCATGTCCTTTCATTGCTTGTTTTTCGCAATCATCACCCATTTTCTCGATTCTACTGCTCCAGAGAGGTATAACTGATATCCTTAGCACAACAGTAATACTGCTCCATATAAGAAAAATTAACATCCTTATCAAAACAGAAAAAGTGGTATAAATAAAAGAAAATTATAACTAGAACATTTCGAAAAATAACATCAATCATATTGATACAGAATGATTGATTTACTATTTGGTATAATCATCCAGAGCAACTAGCAATAACAGTTCTTCTATTAATTAACCCTAAAGTTCTGATTGGAATAGGGTGAAGACAGTGCAGTTATACCCCCTAAAATATCTGCTTTTAGCCATGCTTCAGGTAAGTCATGCATTGTCATACAAATTAGTTCTAGAAATACCAAAAGATAGGAGCTTGTTTTGAGGGGTACCAACCGATTTCAGAGGAATTCTATCTCTGCAAGGGAACGTTCCATAAAAGGTCCGACATTTATAGTTACAAAAAGTTAAAAAATTACTTAAAGAAAAACCTTTTCTTTCTTTAATTAGTATAGAGGCATTTATGTAAAGAGAATGCAAACTATGGAGTTATGTACAGTTCTCTTGACGAATAAGTTGGGATGCGTCTTTGAAGGCAAGCTTCTTTTTTTAATGTAAAAATATCCGTTTTCAGTAATCATCGGATTTATTCAACACTTCATGAAAATCCACCCTTGTTGTCGTATTTATATATATATATATATATATATATATATATATATATATATATATATATATATATATATATATATATATATATATATATATATATATATATATATATATATATATATATATATATATATATATATATATATATATATATATATATATATATATATATATATATATATATATATATATATATATATATATATATATATATATATATATATATATATATATATATATATATATATATATATATATATATATATATATATATATATATATATATATATATATATATATATATATATATATACATTATATATATATATGTATATATATATATGTATATATATATATATATATATATATATATATATATATATATATATATATATATATATATATATATATATATATATATGAATATGTGTGTGTGTGTGTGTGTGTGTGTGTGAAAAAACAAAATTTTCGTAAAAAAATATTTTTATACTAGAAAATATGAGGAATGGGGTAAGATGGATACCATTGGTCCGTCTTCCCTTCTAAAGGTTTAACCCTTTATGTATATATATATAATATATATATATATATATATATATATATATATATAAAATATATATATATATATATATATATATATATATATATTTATATATATATATATATATATATATATATATATATATATATATATATATATATATATATATATATATATATATATATATATATATATATATATATATATTATATATATTATATGTATATATATATATATATAATAAATATATAATATATATATATCAGGAATATATAATATATATATAAATATACATTAATATATATATATATATGTCATTTTATGAACATATGGTATATATATGCTATATATATATATATATATATATATATATATATATATATATATTTATATATATATATATACAGTGAATATTGTTATAAATTTTGTGCTTTATGTAACCTCATTAATAAAAATACACTATTTGAGAATTAATATTTATTCCTAAATATCATTTTATTATATCTGTGAGTTTTCAACCAATTTTAAGGTAGTTCTCTGCTTTTGCATGCAAGCAATTTCATTTTCCATATCCTCCACCCCTGGAGAAGGAACCCTTTCCTCCAGAGGATCCACCTCCACGTCCACTTGGAGAATCCTCCTCCAGACCTGCCACCATGACCTCCACCAGAACCATATCCTCCAGAAGATCCTCCTCCAGATCCTCCTCCGATACCTCCAGAGGAGCCACCACCAGAGACATATCCTCCAGACGATCCTCCTCCAGATCCTCCTCTGATGCCTCCAGAGTGAGCCACCACCAGAGCCATAGCCTCCAGAGACTGCCCCCTCCAAATCCTCCTCCTTGACCCCCAGAGAAGCCTGTGTTACCACCACTGTAGAAGGAGCCACCACGAGACCCATAGCCTCCAGAGGATCCTCCATTGCCAGATCCTCAACGTCCACCACCGGATCCACCTCTTATATTTCCAGCCTGACACACAGCCAAGAGGACACCGCCGATGCAAACCAAAATGAACTTCTGCAATGACAACAAAAGAAAAAACTTAAATAAAAATCATGTAACTAAATTTTATTCAGCATTAAATGTTCATTATCATTATATAATACAATTTTTTTAAGAAAACTACTTTGACTATTTCATAGAATCTCTATATATCGAGAAATAAATAATAATCCATTTACATATATCATTATGGGTGTGTCTTATTTTGCTCATTCGAATTTTGTAGTTAAATTTAATTCGTACAAATTAGTTGGATCAGTCAGTTAGTTAGATTAGGCACATGCATAGTAGTTAGACCAGTTACCAAAGTAACTACTAACGTCAGAAAAACGCAAGATTATGCAAATGGAAATGTCTCTTACCATGATGTGACTGGAGACTCGCTTGAGTTGAGACTGTGCTTCTCTTTGGGATCATGTGGCTTTTTATACACAGCTCCTACCGATTTTTCTTTCTGAAGGCCATTACTAAGAAGTTTTACTTTTTTTCTCCTGCCCTTGGTAAATATATGGTGGAATAAGAGTATATGACATTATTTTACGATTTACTTATGATATATGCGTAGAGAGAGAGAGAGAGAGAGAGAGAGAGAGAGAGAGAGAGAGAGAGAGAGAGAGAGAGAGAGAGAAAGATGATGTAATTAATTAAATGTCCGTCACTTTCTACTTAGAAAGATAAGTCTGCAAACGTTTATCTTTAGGGAAGTCTCTGTCTCACTCCTTTTACACGATAATTTTGAATTAAATTTGGTAAAATACTCTGATCTAATATTATGCAAGTTAAACCTTTTAAGGCGACATCTTGATTAAATAGTTTATGAATATTTCGTAATTAGGGAAGAGAAATATCAATTCATCCCTTGCATTTTGGTTGGGTTAAAATGCAGTAAAGAACATGGTGCTTTCTTTCCAATGCAGAACCTGCGAACTATTTTATTTGAGAAGACACAACAAGTAACTCATCCATCATTACTAACTCTACTTAAAAGTCCAACAGCAGTTATAGACAGACTATAAGAGTGCAATTTATTTATAATTAAAGTTTCACCACTATTTTTTCTAGCTTTTTAATAATACGTCTGCAGAGATTTAAAATAATCATTAATTAGGTCAAAATTATAGCATGATGTATTCCTGCTTGAGACTAAAATTATTTGGCATTATAATTTCAGAATAAACACTGCATCGGTACCTATTGAAGAAAACTATCTTTAACGAAATAGCTGATTTTTTTAAAAAAAGAATTACGCGTTTCGATTTGTAAAAAGTTTATTCAGCTGTAAGTTTCTATAGTGTAATATGAAGATGGCTCGGCCAAGCTTGACAAGCAATATTGCACTGACCACGTTGCCATTACTGATATTAACTGGTAACTGGTGCGTTTAATTATCTTTTTACACTCTTATCAAATATATTTTGCAGTATATGATATATCTGATCACAGTAACGGCAAAATTAATATATGTTTTAAAGATCATCGTATTAAATAGAGTTTGTAGCGGTTTTCGACACGGAAAACTTTCTCATTATAAGACGAAGATTTATCCTGCCGTCAATTTCTAAAACATACTGTTGTCATTATTTTCGAATAGATAATTGGTCCTACTGATAGAGGCCCATGTACACTTAAGGGTACTAAGAGAGAAATTGGAAAAAGAGTTCTGAAGTGAAAATCGAATTTATAGTCTTAACATCATCAAGATGTTGAGAGGTACAACCCACTTCTCAACAGTTACGACAAACTGGATGTTTCCTCATTTTCCTGATGACCAATTTTATCATTCTTCATATTGCTAAAGCTTCAGAAAGTTGATTTGCATGTCCTTTCATTGCTTGTTTTCCGTAATCACCACCAATTTTTCGATTCTACTTCTCCAGAGAGGTATAACTGATATCCTTAGCACAACAGTGCTACTGCTCCATATAAGAAAAATTAACATCCTTAGCAAAACAGAAAAAGTGTTATAAATAAAAAAAATTAGAACTAGCACATTTCGAAAAATAACATCAATCATATTGATACAGAATGATTGATTTACTATTTAGTATAATCATCCAGAGCAACTAGCAATAACAGTTCTTCTATTAATTAAACCCTAAAGTTCTGATTGGAATAGGGTGAAGACAGTGCAGTTATACCCCCCTAAAATATCTGCTTGTGGCCATGCGTCAGGTAAGTCATGCATTATCATAACAAATTATTTCTACAAATACCAAAAGAAAGGAGCTTGTTTTGAAGGGTACCAACTGATTTCAGAGGAATTCTAGCTCCGCAAGGGAACGTTCCATAAAAGGTCCGACATTTATAGTTACAAAAAGTTATGAAATTACTTAAAGAAGCACCTTTTCTTTCTTTAATTAGTATAGAGTTATGTACAGTTCTCGTTGTACTTATCGCTAGTCAAGCATCTCGACGAATAAGCTGGGATGCGTCTTCGAAGGCAAGCTTCTTTTTTGAATGTAAAAATCTCCGTTTTCAGTAATTATCGGAATTATTCAACACGTCATGAAAATCCACCCTTGTGGTCGTCTCTATATATATATATATATATATATATATATATATATATATATATATATATATATATATATATATATATATATATATATATATATATATATATATATATATATATATATATATATATATATATATATATATGTATATATATATATATATATGTAATCAATATAAATATATATATATATATATATATAAGTATATATATATATATATATATATATATATCTATATATATATATATATATATGATTAAATATGGGTTAAGACAGACTACTTCAGAAAATTACCGGTCTAGAAACCACATTTATAAATATTTGTCAGGTTTTAGGAAATGTGGTGGTGCTTTGGTGTGTTATTCCAATGATAGACACCCTGGTCATCGTTTTTGGATGAAGAGACTGAAAAACAAAATTTTCCAAAAAATATTTTTATCCTACTTAGAATAACATATGATGGGGTAAGATGGATATAAGGGTCCGTCTTATTTATCTAAAGTTTCAACATAATTTTATTTTCAAAACCAAGAAACAGTTCTTTATTGGAGAATGAAGAAAATCCTTGTCCTCACCATATTGTATGATGTACAATGCACATTTTATTCATGTATGGGTCCTTATGAATATAACGAAAACGTAATGAAACTGATCATTGCTGGCATAATTCACACACAAAAATATCCCTCATCATCTTTTCCTGCAAATTGCTCATGTATCTTTCAAATGGCACAATAAACCCACCCTTCACCTCTCAGTGAATTTCCAAATGTGTCACTGCAACACAAACAGACAGTTGAATATCCCTCACTCTCACTGTCACTTTCATGAACCCAGGATGGTCCAGCTTTTGCTTGCTGCGTTGTTTTTTTGTTTTATCATGCTTTTGTTAGATCATTTTTTGGATGGTAGAGATTCTCATTATCACTTGGTTTCTCTCTCTTTGCACTTCTTTGCTAGAGTGAGTTTTTTCTATTTTCTTCCGAAAATTTCTGACTCATTTAGCTCTTTCTTGTATGGGGATGCTGTCATAATAAGAGCTCGCCCTTGAGGCCTGGTCTCTTTTTCGTGTAGTTGTAGCCACCTTTGGCAAAGGAAATTGAAAAAGAGGGTGAACTGAAAATGGCCTGAACAAATTCCGGGTCATCACTTGGTGGTACAGGTAAAGGCTCTAAGCAGTTGGGTGCTCTGGTTCATCAACTACTTGCAGTTCAGGTTCATTCTCAGTGGTCATGATTGGAGGGGCAACTGGGTCATGTCCGGATCTTCCTCTTCCTGTTCACCATTTAATGGAATATCTGTGTGGGCAGGTAAAAGTCAGCTCCTCCGAAGACATGCTTATTCAATGGACAAATTCCTGTTTTCTTAAAACTATTAATGGCTGTGTTGGGAACAGCAGCCTGTAATAGGCTTCTCCAAACAATGCACTTAGTTTATAGATGGTCACCTGCCTGCCAGGATTGTTTCTGAGGAATGTTTCAATAGCCATCACATAGTAGTTGCTATCTTATTTTTACCTCTGGCACGGCGCCCAAGAGTAGTTTTGGACACATTGAATTCTTTTGAGGCTTTTTTCAAGCCCATCTTTTTTTTTCTTTGACTGCAGCTATTGCACTCTTCATAGCTGCCTCAATCCATTCCCCTCTAATACTGACTCGCACGCATTTCCGGGGCATCTCTAAAGAAAAGGGAAAGAAAATGTTAAGGGTTTGCGAAACATTTAGGGTGAGGGGTAAGACGGAACCCCATGGTTTCCATTTTACCGCAGAAGTAAATATTTGTTCTCCAAAATTTTCAACAGAACATTCATGATTGGTATAGCAATTTATGGCACATGCCTATAATATACACACAAATGGGCATATGCAGCATAAATAGTAAGTCATTATTGCTAATATGTCAGTGCAAACAATCCAGTATCTTACCTTGGTGCAAATAACATCAGCACCATGAAAAAGCACAACCTTATTTTTGAGCCCACAGGGACTACTAATGCGACATCTGCCTGCAGATACATCAATTAGGGATGACATATAGTACATAACGGCCATAATCTGAACCTTGTTTTTTCTGGTTGTAATAAGAGGGGTGGTTCCATTTATATATATTATATACCTTATATATATATATATATATATATATATATATATATATATATATATATATATATATATATATATATATATATATATATATATATATATATATATATATATATATATGTATATATATGTGTGTTTGTATACAACTGAATATATAAAATATGAGAATATATAAACGATTGGAGTGCTACATTGTTACTCTTACCTTATGTAGTTTTATATATATTTTATATATATATATATATATATATATATATATATATATATATATATATATATATATATATATATATATATACATTATATATATATATTATGTATATATATGTGTGTGTATATCATTATATATATATATATATATATATATAATATATATTTTTATATATATATATATATATATATAATTTTGTGTGTGTGTATGTGTGTTGTGTGTTTGTATACATACATACATACATACATATCCTCCATATATATGAATATATATATATATATCCATATATATATATATATATATATATATATATATATATATATATATATATATATATATATATATATATATATAAATGTGTGTGTGTGTGTGTGTGTGTGTGTGTGTGAATTTTGTACAACTGAATCAGGAAAATATGAGAATGAGAAACGATGGAGATCTACATTGTTACTCTTAGCCTTCGTGAGTTTTGTCTTTAATGTATGTATATATATGTATATATGTATATATATATATAGCTCCATATATATATATATATATATATATATAATATATATATATATATATATATATATATATATATACATATATTGTATCTTTCCAGCCTATCTATCTATGTCTATCTATCTATCTATGTGTATGTATATATATATATATATATATATATATATATATATAAAAATTAAATATATTATATATATATATATACAATATTATATATATTTATATATTATATATAAATTCTTTTAAAAAATATTGTTATAGATTTTTGCATTACGGAACCTCATTAATAAAAAAATATATTTGAAAAAATTAATATTTATTTGTAAATATAATCCTATTTCATCTTCGAAATATTCAACAATTCTCAAGGTAGTTCACTGCGTTTGCATGCAAGCAATTTCATTTTCCATATCCTCCACCCCTGGACAAGGAACCCTTTCCTCCAGAGGATCCACCTCCACGTCCACCGGAGAATCCTCCTCCGGACCTGCCCCCGTGACCTCCACCAGAGCCATATCCTCCAGAGGATCCTCCTCCAGATCCTCCTCCGATACCTCCAGAGGAACCACCACCTGAGCCATATCTTCCAGAGGATCCTCCTCCAGATCCTCCTCCGATACCTCCAGAGGAACCACCACCAGAGCCATATCCTCCAGAGGAACCTCCTCCAGATCCTCCTCCGTGACCTCCAGAGGAACCACCACCAGAGCCATAGCCTCCAGAGACTACCCCTCCAAATCCTCCTCCTTGACCCCAGAGGAGCCTAGAAAACACCACCACCGAAGGAGCCACCACGAGACCCATTAGCCTCCAGAGGATCCTCCTCCTAAATAAAGGATCCACCGCCAGATTATGAAAACCAAAGGATCCGCCACCGGATCCACCTCTTATATTTCCTGCCTGACACACAGCCAGGAGGACAGCGCCGATGCAAACCAAAATCAACTTCTGCAATGTCAACAAAAATAAGAAATCAAGTAAAAAATCAGGGAACTAAATTTTATTCAACATTAAATGTTCATTATATGATACAGTTCTTTCAAGCAAATTAAATGAGTATATCAAGAAATAAATAATAATCCATTAACCTAATTCATTATGGGTGGGTCTCATTTGGCTCATTCGTATTTATTAGTTAAATTTAATTCGCACAAATTAGTTGGATCAGCCAGTTAGTTACATTAGTATATATTAGTTAGATCAGTTACCAAAGTAACTACTAACGTCAGAAAAAAACTAGATTATACAAATAGAAGTGTCTCTCTTACCATGATGTGATTAACGACTCGACTGAGTTGAGACTGTGATTTTTTAATTTGGGATCTTGGAATTTTATACACAGCTTGCATCGATTCTCTATCTCAATATCAGAAGGCCATTATTAGCAAGATTTCCTTTTTTCTCCTGCCCTTGGTAAATATATGGTGAAATGTAAGAGTATGACACATTATTTTATGATTTATTTATCAATATTTTCCATATCAATTTTAGAGAGAGAGAGAGAGAGAGAGAGAGAGAGAGAGAGAGAGAGAGAGAGAGAGAGAGAGAGAGAGAGAGAGAGAGAGATGATGTAATCAATTAAATGTCCGTCACTTTCTACTTAGAAAAATAAGTCAGGAAACGTTTATCTTTACGGAAGTCTCTGTCTCACTCCTACACGACATCTTGATTAAATATAGGTTATGAATATTTCGTAATTAGGGAAGAGAAATATCAATTCATCCCATGCATTTTGGTTGGGTTAAAATGCCGTAAAGAACACGGTGCTTTCTTTCCAGTGTAGAACCTGGGAACTATTTTATTTGAAAGACACAACGAGTAACTCATCCATTATTACTAACTCTACTTAAAAGTCCAACGGCATTTAAAGACAAACTATAAGAGTTCAATTTATTTATAATTAAAGTTTCACCACTATTTTTCTAGATCTTTATAATGTGTCTTCAGAAATTTAAAATAATTCATTAATTGGTCAAAATTATAGCATGATGTATTTTCTTTAGACAGTAAAATTATTTGGCATTATAATTTAGAGAACAACGGCATCAAAATTATTGAAGAAAATTATCTTTACCGAAATAGCTGATTTTTTTCAAAAAGAATTACGTGTTTCGATTAGTAAAAATTTTATTCAGCTGTAAGTTGTATAGTGTAATATGAAGATGGCTCGGCCAAGCTTGACAAGCAATATTGCACTGACCACGCTGCCATTACTGATATTAACTGGTAACAGGTGCGTTTAGTTATCTTTTTACACTCTTATTAAAATATATTTTGCAGTATATGATATATATCTAATCACAGTAACAGCAAAAATTTATATACATGCTAGATGGTTAATTCGTATTAAACAGAGTTTGTAGAGGTTTTCGACACGGAAAACTTTTCATTATAAGTCTTGTAAATTTATTCTGTCGTCAATTTCTAAAACATACTGTTGTCATTATTTTCTAATAGATAATTGGTTCTACTGATAAAAGCCCATGTATTTTAAAATACTGAAAGAGAAACCGGATGAAAAGAGTTTTGAAGTGAAAATCGAATTTATAGTCTTAACATCATCAACATGATGAGAGGTAAACCCACTTCTAAACAGTTACGACAAACTGGATGATTCATTTTCCTGATGATACTGAATGATTTATCATTCTAGATAAACAATGTTAAATCCTTAGATATTGGTTTAAATGTTCAAAAATTTTGTTTTTCGCAAATCACTTGATTCCTTGTTTGTTGCTCCAGCAATAACTGATGTCCTTTTCTTGACAACAGTAATATTGCTCCATATAAGTGAAAATTAACATCCTTAGCAAAACAGTAAAAGTGGTGAATAAGTAAAAAAAAATTTTATGACTGCAAGAATTTTAAAAATAAATCAATCATATCTTGATAAAAATAATTGATTTAATATTTGATATAATCATCCAGAGCAACTACCAATAATAGTCTTCTACTAATTAACCCCTTAAGTTCCAATTGGAACAGGGTAAAACAGTGCAGTTATAGCCTAAAATATCAGCTTCTGGCCATGCTTCAAGTAAGTCATGTATTATCAACAAGTAATTTCTACAGGTACAAATAGAAAGAGTTTGCTTTGAGGGGTACCAATTGATTTCAGAAGAATTCAAGGTCTGCACGGGAACGTTGTTTTAAAGTCTGACCTTTTATAGAGCTAAAAAAAATTATGAAATTATTTAAATAAGCATCTTTTCTATGTCATTTATTAAGTAAACAGAATGCACCTTAGGGAGTTATATATAGTTTTATTTGTATTTATAGCTAGTTAGGCACATTGACAAATCATTTAGGAAACATGCTTGATGATAAGTTTCTTTTCTGAATGTCAAAATCTCCACTTTCAAACAAGAGCCTATTTATTTAATATTTTGTAAAATCCACACTTGTTGTCCTTTATGCAAATATATATATATATATATATATATATATATATATATATATATATATATATATATATATATATATATATATATATATATATATATATATATATATATATATATATATATATATATATATATATATATATATATATATATATATATATATATATATATATATATATATATATATATATATATATATATATATATATATATATATATATATATATATATATATATATATATATATATATATATATATATATATATATATATATATATATATATATATATATATATATATATATATATATATATATATATATATATATATATATATATATATATATATATATATATATATATATATATATATATATATATATATATATATATATATTGTTATAAATTTTGTGCCATATGAACCTCATTAGTAAAAATATGTTATTAGAAAATATATAATATTTATATCTAAATATAATATATATATCATATCTGTCAATTTTCATAAATTTTATAAGGTAGTTTTTGTGTTTGTATTTGAAAATTAATATTTATTCCTAAATATTATTCTCTTGTACCCTGCACCCCTGAAGAAGGAACCCTTTCATCCAGATTATACACCTCCACGTCCACCGGAGAATATTCCTCCCCACCTGGCCCCGTGACCTCCACCAGAGCCATATCCTACAGAGGATCCTCCTCCAGATGCTCCTCCGTGACCTCCGGAGAAGCCACCACCAGAACCATATCCTCCAGAGGATCCTCCTCCCATACCTACAGTGGAGCCACTACCAGAGCCATATCCTCCAAAGGATCTTCCTACAGATCCTCCTCCGACACCTCCAGAGGAGCCACCACTAGAGCCATAGCCTCCAGAGACTCCCTCTCCAAATCCTCCTCCTTGACCCCCAGAGAAGCCTATGTTACCACCACCAAAGGAGCCACCACGAGACCCGTAGCCTCCAGACGATCCTCCACCGCCAGATCCTCCATGTCTGCCACCGGATCCACCTCTTATGTTTCCTGCCTGACAGACAGCCAAGAGGACACCGCCGATGCAAACCAGAAGTAACTTCTGCAATGACAATAAAAAAAAATTTGAAAAAAATATGTAACAAAATTTTAGCCAGCATTTGTTCCTCATTATATGATAAAATTCTTTTTTAAAAATTTCATTGAAAAGAAGTTATTTTTCATAGAACCCTCTATAAAATATAAATAAAAATAATCCATTTCCCTGTATCATTATTCATATATCTTTCTTGGCTAATTGGTTCATATTGCTTAGATCAGTTAGTTACATATATAGATTAACATACATTATTTAAATCAGTTAACAAAGTAACTACCAATGTCTGGAAATTGCTTGATTATAAAATTGGAAGTGTCTCTCTTACCATGATGTGATCAGAAACTCCCTTGAGTCGAGATTATGCTTCTCTTTTAGATCTTCTGGCTTTTTATACACAGCTCCTACCGATTCTCTACTATGCGAAGGCCATTATTATCAAGTTTTCTTTTTTCTCTTGCCCTTGGTAACTATATGGTGCATGTAAGAGTTTCAGACATTATTTCATTATTAATTTAGAACATACACGTAGAGAGAGAGAGAGAGAGAGAGAGAGAGAGAGAGAGAGAGAGAGAGAGAGAGAGAGAGAGGTTTAAAAAAAATGAAGCCTGCTACTCTCTACTTGCAAGCAATGTGTACAGAAATATAAATTATCACACTTATGCCTTTATTTCAGGTCTTCCCTCTTTTACTCCATCTGAAATATAAATTAGAACAAAATAGATCGTAGGAAAATACAGATACATTATCATAAAATAAGGCGTTTTTTTGCCTACATCCTAAATAAATAGACAGTTTATGAGCAATGAAAAATTATGAAAAAGAAACCGCTGTCTATTTTAAAATGCAGGAACATGGAGTTAGGGCATTGTTTGAGAGGATCATATAAGTAATTCATCAATTATTGCTTACTTAACTACCTATAAAGATTCGGTGGCAGTAAAGTCACAGTTTATTGATAGTTCGAGGTTACCCCCTCTTTTCTCAAAATTTTTGTGTCAGGGCTGAAATATTCCTTTATCAAGTAATATTTTGTCCTTATTAATTGATATTTTCTGTAGATTACAGTAATTACTTTATTCATTCTTGAGACTGACGAAATTATATGGTAATATCATTACCACAATAAAAAATGGAATCGATGTCTCTTTTCGTATTGAAATAAACTAGCTCTAGATAAATAATGGAGTTTTAAAATGAACTGCGAGTTTCGTCTAGCAAATAGTTCGATCACCCGAAAGTTACTGTAAGACGTTATGAAGATAAATCAGCCAAGCTTCACTTGTGATATTAAACTGACCATGTTACCAGAGCCGAGCTTAACAGACAAACTATAGTTATGGTTGAGGAGATCATTTTTTTAATACTTTTCTTTTCCCATTTTCTAAATTATATTTTGCATATACTGTAATGTATCTTATCGCAGTATCCGCAAAAATAGAATATAAAAGTTAAATCAAAGGCGTTTTCGAAATGGGAATTGACTCTTTATGAAATGTGATAATCAAATTTGACAGGTAATTCCTCAAAGTATACACTGTCAATATTTTCTAAATAAATTTTCCAAAAAGAACCCCAAGCACACTTGAAGTTAAATGTTACACACATACACACACACACACAGAGAGAGAGAGAGAGAGAGAGAGAGAGAGAGAGAGAGAGAGAGAGAGAGAGAGAGATGAAATAATTAATTTAATAATAAATCATTTAATAATGTCACTTTCTACCTAGAAAAATAAGTCAGGACTTATTCTATCTTCTAGACAACTCTGTCTAAATATACTTCAATACTTCAATTACAAGAAAATTTCTTAATCCCAATGCAATAAAATAGCCTTCTATTTCTCTGGGGAATTAAGATTTACAACGAGTGATCTCCACTATTGTGAAGCTTTGAACCTTTTAAGACAACATCTTGAATAAAGTTTGTAGTTTATAATGTGAGAAATTTTTTACATTAATCTGGTCAAAATATTACTTTAATAATGACATGTGCAATGTTGGATTTATTGAGATTAAAAATGCGATAAAGACACTGTACCTTCTTTCCAACACAAGTCTGGGGAATTATTTCATTATTTGAAAGAGCACAACGAGTATTTCATCCATTATTACTGGTGCGTTTAGTTATCTTTTTACATTCTTGAAAAAAGATATTTTGCATGATATGAAGTATCTCATCATGGTAACTGCTAAATCAATATACGCTAGGTGGGTTATTTTATTATATACGGTAGAGTTTGTAGAAGTTTTCTTAAAGGAAAACTTGCTCAATGTAAGTTGTAGATATATCTTGTCGCCAATTTCTAAAACATACTGTTGTCATTATTTTCTAATAGATAATTGGTTCTATTGTTATAGGCCAACATACACTTCAAGATACTGAGAGAGAAACCGGATGAAGAGTTTTGAAGTGAAAATCTAATTTATAGTCTTGACATCATCAACATGGAGAGGTATAACCACTTCTAAACAGTTACGACAAACTCATAGGATTAATGAGCATCTTTGTCGTACTGAATGATTTCCTCATTTCTTGATAACCAGTTTTATCATCCGCAATATTTCTAAATGTTCAAAAAAATTTGTTTTCAACTCACTTGATTCCTTGTTTGTTTCCTGCAATCATCACCCATTTTCTTGACACTACTGCTGCAGAGAAGTGTATTCACTATCCTTAGCAAAACAGCAAAAGTGGTGAAAGTAAAAAAATAAATTTTTTCATGACTGCAAGAATTTTAAAAATACAAGCAATCATATCTTGAAAAAAAGTGGATTTAATATATGATATAATCATCTAGAGCAACTACCAATAATAGTCTTCTACTAATTAGCCCCTTAAGTTCCAACTGGAACAGGGTAGAGACAGTGCAGGTATAGCCTAAAGTATCAGTTTATGGCCATGCTTTAAGTAAGACTTGTATTATCCAACAAGTAATGTCTACAGGTACAAATAGAAAGAGTTTGCTTTGAGGGGTACCAATTGATTTCAGAAGAATTCAAGCTCTGCACGGGTAACGTTGTTTTAAAAGGTCTGACCTTTTATTAGTAGATTGCTGTAAAAATCGTTCAGATTTGAAACAATTTAAATTTGGCACAAACATTTCTAAGTACGCTCTCTTAGTAAACAGAATGCCACCTGAAAATCCAAGATGGTTTTATTTTTCAAAATGGCCGCCATAGTTAGATTCAACTGGTTTAGGAGCATCTATTGATGGAATATGCCAGTTTTTTTTTTAAACCTCGACTTTTAGGTTATAAAAATGTTCCATACCACACATTTTATTGAAAACCCTTACTAAATGAATTGTAACCAAGATGGCGTACAAAATGGTTGCCATAAAAGTTATTTTTTTCTATCCACAGCGCTATATATACATAGAGACCAACTGTTTTTATTTAATGGTATATTCATGTGATCAGACAGTTTAACTAATATGCTATTTTCAACTGAAATAGTAATGGTATGGTCACATACAACATTGTGTCTAAGACTGTAACCATAAAAAGAAAAGAAGAGAAATACGGACTAAATGCAACCAATCTATGTATAGGTCTCAACCTACACCTTTAAAAATTCGAGGATAAGAAGGTAGGCATATATGATACGTTGGATGCTCAAGCTAGATTATCTACTGAAGAGAGGGCAATATTTATCTAGACTTCACATTTGCAAGTGCACAGAGCTGTCAGGAGGAAACCCATTTGTAGCACTTGCACCTTTCCCGACAGCCTGCTTTGCATCCACATTTGGTAAGCTGTTGGCAACTCTTGGCTAAGGGGAAGTTGGTTGTCCAGAGGACTTGCCATGCTTCACCAGACTTTGCCATCCCCACTCAGCAGGGTTCTCTGGCTGTGGCTGACACTGGGTGGCCTGCCCCCCACACAACCAGCCTGATGCGCAGCACGCTTGGTGTGTTGGAGGGATCCTGGTTGGTGGAATGGCCTCATATGCCCTTTGTTTTCTGGCAAACATCCAAGTCCAGCCTCATCCACAGTGCCTCCAGTGCTGGATCTTTCATCCCATAAGTATGACAAACCTCTTTGGAGTGTCCATGAGTTGTTGCTCCCTCTTTGTATGGGGAGTAGCAGTTGAACTCCAGAGCTGTGCAATGGCCTGGTCTGACTTTGATGCTCCAAATCGACTGTGACTTGATGTCAGCCCCATGCTCAACCATCCCCAAACTGGAGCAGGAGAGAGAGGCACAGAATTTCCTCACAACCGCCAGAAAATGTGCCATCAAACCGTGACTGATGATCAAGTATAGACTTTCTGAGAATATTTGCTGCTTTAGCAATGATAACTGCCTCTGAAAGATCAGATGATTGAGCAAGTGCTTTTCCCACATCCTTTTGAAATGCAAGTAATACATCTCTGCCAGATTTATGAGCCTCAAGTTCTGGAATTTCTTTTAGAAGTTTGTCTTTGAGTCTCAAATGGTTATTTTTCATAGTGACTCTATAAATTGTTCCAGACGTTGTTGGTAGAGGTGGCAAATATCTGCCAGCCGAAATGTGACTGGATCATCTGAACAAGGTTGTTTTCAACAATGTATGTCATCAGTTCTGACAGAACTAGTGGATAACATCTGATTCTGACTCAGTGCTACCTTGGTCTTTCTCAAGGCTCCTCAGGTAGGACCTTTTTCTGTTATACAATTGGGCACAAAGACAGGCATGGTGATACTTAAACTCCTGTGCAGTGACATCCCCACCAGTCAACTTAGCAAGGAGCTTGCCATTTTTAGTATCTCTGCACATTCACGCAATTTCAAGTCAAGGCCCTTAGTACTAGCCTGTCTGAGATCAGATGCAGGTGCCACTTTCTACAGAAAATGCAAACTTCATTGTCATGACTGGTTCGGCGCATTTTTCGATTATTAGTGTTGCTGGTCTGGTCATTGGATTGTCGCTTTCTTGCAGGTCCAGTTTAGTGTTGTTAAACAACAAGCGACAGTTCACATGGTATTTTG
>NC_089799.1:23437113-23439613 GCF_040412425.1 Macrobrachium rosenbergii | reverse complement strand
AGACAGTTCTGAGTAAAGAAAAATTACGAAAAATAGGAATTTCATATACTACGAATGCTTTAAGAATCTACAACACAGTAAAGAAACTGCTGTCTTCTTCAAAACGCAGGAACATGATGTTATGGCATTGTTTGTGAAGATCTTATAAGTAATTCATTTATTATTATTGAAATAACTATCCATAAAGATTCACTGGTAAAGATACATTGTCTATAAAGTCACGGTTTATTTTCAGTTCAGGGTTACCCATATTTTCTCAAAATATTTCTGTCAGGGCTGAAATGATTGAAATATTCTTTTCTCAAGTAATATTTTGTCCTTAAGAATTAATATTTTTTTTAGGTTATAATAATTACATTATTCAGTCTTGAGACTGACGAAATTATATGATAATAACATAACCATAATGAAAAATGGCATCGATGTCTCTTTTCGTATTGACGTAAACTATCTCTATATAAAATAATTGAATTTCACAAAAGAACTGATAGGTTTCTTTAGTAAAAAGTTCAATCACTCATAAGTTACTTTAGAACATTAAGAAGATAAATCAGCAAAGATTGACTTATGATATCAAACTGACCATGATACCAGCACCGAGCTTAACAGAGAAATCGCAATTATGATAAGGAGATCATTTTTTTTAATACTTTCCATTTCCCATTTCAAAAAATATATTTTGCGTATGATGTATCTTATCCCAGTACCCGCAAAAATAGTGTGTATACGATAAATCAGATTTATTACAAGACAAGACGTTTATAGGTGTTTTTCAAAATGGGAACTGGCTATGAAATGTCATATTAAAATTTTACGGGTAATTCCTAAAATATACATTTGTCACTATTTTTCTCCAAAACTCTTCCATAAAGAACTCCAAGTATACTGTATGTGACATATACTGTATACATGCACACACACACACACACACACACACACACACACACACACACACACACACACACACACATATATATATATATATATATATATATATATATATATATATATATATATATATATATATATATATATATATATATATATATATATATATATATATATATATATATATATATATATATATATATATATATATATATATATATATATATATATATATATATATATAAAGTGAATCTTTATATATTAGTTTGGCTTCTATAGAAATCGATACCGCTTGACAGACCAAGACAAAATTTTGCGCACGGGTGCTCGGTCACCCCAGAAAAGTTTTTAACTCAAAATCGAACCCCTACCCCGTGACAGATATACAGTACAAACACAGACAAAACAAATGAAATTTTCTTTTTTACGTCACCTTTTCCTTCAGTTTTTTGGGTTTATTCTTATTTTCACCTGACACTCCACCTTTTTTCCCTGCGCTGCCAGACGTATAATTAACTTATACAGTAAATCCAAATCTCTTATAACATCAATTTTTTACCAGAATTGAATGAAATTTGATCATAATTCATGGGAATTTTTAATATAATTGTTTATTACCTCAATAAAATCAACATTGAAAACCTATATCCATTTAAATGTGGTTTAAAATCCTCGCAGCGGTAATATGTAGCAGACCAAATGCTTCTATGATAGACATAACCCCTCATTAAAAGATCACTCGCGACGAAATTACCTTTTTATTCAGTGTTCATTTCAAACCAAGCATATCTTAATCATACCTTGCCAATTTCCTAAGTACCTTGTGATATTACCATCATCATATCTAAGTACTTAATCCACTAAAAAATCACCATTTATCGATAATTTCTATATTAGACCATCCCGACTTCGGCCTACGCTTTCCCTCAGAAACGTCAAAGGAAACTGAAACGCATTCGTTAACACGTACAGGAAACCGAAAATAATTGCAGCTCTTTTTTGCGGTTTCTAAAGCCAGGACGCAGTTATCTTAAGTAGCTGCCGGCTAAGACCGAACCGACGTCAACATGTACGATATTTCCTTTTTTTTATTCTTTCAAATGTGAATTTCCTCACTGATTCATTCGTTTCTTCTTCGTTTTTCCTTTAGAATGATATATATTCATTTCTATTTTTATCATCGTGTATTTATTCAAAACAATAAATACCGATTGCCTAACTTTCCTCCAAGAAGGGCAAGAATTTTGTTTGAATCATGCTTACGTTATTGTACGAATTGACAAAGTTTATAGATGCTGTACGTGTAACTATATACACAAGTCTACATTAAGGAATTTGGTGTCATTGGAAAGATAAGGAGTTATAATTTATTATGTTATAATAAAAACGTCCCTAAAGCCAATATAAAAAATACGTATCACAAGTTGAAGTTAGCCGTACAGGAAAGTATTTTGCCACTTTTTTTTTCTAATATGATGAGGGGGTGGAAGGCTAACTCTTGCTGCAATTCACATAATAATAAGAAAGAAGTAAAAAGACGTAACAGAGTATAAGCCAAATACTTCTTATTAAAACCGACGTCAATTCTCATACAATATTAATGAATGAGTTT
>NC_089799.1:23404613-23432113 GCF_040412425.1 Macrobrachium rosenbergii | reverse complement strand
AATGGAAAATTGTTTATTAGTTATAATTCCCCATTCAGTGATAAGTAGCGACTGACGTTTTCCATATGATTCTGTAAATTATTGTTATCGTTTTGTTGCTTTTCTCTTTTCTTGTATTGCTTTTCTTTTTCTTCACTTATTATCTATTAGAGTATAAACATCTGTATGAAATTAACTATTACTAACTTTCAACAAAATGATATTGACTCTTTCAAAGAGAGTATCTTATTCAATTATCCCGATTTCATAATTCATAGACAAAGGGATTATTTACTAAATTCGGAATTCAAGTGATAAACATGATTTGAAACAAAACTACGGGAAAGGACTTACCCTCGTTTAGGGGAGACAAGTTAAAATCCCAGTGGCTGAATGTGGCGTATCTGCTATTTCTGTCTTGTTTGCTAATGATGCGAAACCACTAATTACCCACAAGGTCAAAACATGCGTTAGACACAGCGCCTTCTGCTGGTAAGTGTTATCGTGAGTTACGTCTCACTAATCATGGTTTTAGTTAAAGAAGCATTAAATGTTCAAGATAACAGAAATTGTTGGAGTGGGAAAAGTTCAAATTTGGTTTTCCCAGTTTGTTATATTTTTTGCGGACCTTTTTCTACAACTCAGTAAACTCTTATGTTTTAGAAATATATATAAGGTGGTGGAGCGTTAATTTCATTTATTATGAGGCACGAATTAGTTCAGATTGTAGCAGTTACTCTGCTTTTTTTAAGGTTTCGGAAAGGCTGAAAATTTCACTTTTGCAAATACCTTGAATACGAGCACTAGCATCCTCATTGGCTGCTTGTGAGTTATATAATGTCACAACTTCAAGGGATCAATGACGCTACACTAATTTAATTGCTGTCATTAAATAGGCATTGAACAATAATTACTTATATTATTTTTTACATCCGAGATATTGCTTCAAAATCAACCATGACAATTAGTTTTAGTATAGATTTGATTTAATTGATTTTAGTACCATTTTTAGCGTTAGGACTTTTTAATAAAAACTTAAATTTACTGATTATAGCTGATGGGTGTCTTAGCTATTCATTCCAAACTCATTTATAACTCTTTTCTAAACATTGTTTAAGAGGGTTTGCTGCTTTCAGGATTTAGACCATTAAAGAAAATATCCAAGTCAGTCATTTTCAAGAGCTCTGTTTCAGTAGATATCAATGTTTCTTGAATGTTCGTACATACAAGTGTATGTAATCGTTTACATGTGTGTTCTTTCTGAATATACTATACTCTGCCCTTGTGAGTTTAACATCCAGGAAGAGGTATTGTCCCATCATTCTCCTCTTCAAAAGTAAATTTAGTCTGTTCGTTAATCTGATTAAATTCAGCCAAACAAATAACCAATTTCTCTTTCTCGCCAGGGTATATTACAAAAATGTCATCTACATACCTAACCCACTTAACTATCTCGAACCCACGTACGAGTATCTTAATTTTTCCCATCTCTTCTGTCTCCAGCCATTCCTTAAATATATTCGTCAAAATGGGCGACAGAACCCATGGCCACCTTGTTCTTATGAGTAGAATATTTATCGCCCACCTAATAGCATGTAAACGTTTACATAAACATGTATTCGGCCCTCACGAAGTATATCATGATAGGGATGATGGTAGGGTTGATCATTAGGGGCTATGGGGTTTGGAGCCCACCGTATGTGGACCAGGAGTTTGAATATCTATTCGCTTCTTTTAAAAAAAAATAAGATACCCGACTCTCTGGTGGGGCAAGGCGCATAGTAAGGTTAGGAAGCACTATTATGGGGAGAGGCACTAAGACAAAGAGGTTATAAACAAGAAATATACGGTCATCATTCCAGATAATAACATTATTAAGGAATTAAACAAGAGACTGAAAATAATAGATTAGTCGGGAATTATAAAAACAACATTAGGAATAAGGTAACCAGAAATAAAATACCTGTGAAAGGGGAGGGGAAGAGGGGCAGGGTCTAACCTAGCACCTTGTGACAATTGGGATAAAGTATATTCTGGCAAGAGCGGCAAATCGTGCGAGGAGAGAGCAAGCCAGCATAAGCAGAACATTCGCCACGGCAACCATGCCTCGGCACTGGCCAAAAATTGCTGGAATTACAACCATAACATCGGCTGGAAAAATGCAGATTTTATCAATAAAAACAAGTTAAAAATGCACCGAAGTTTCTTCACCACAATCGAGTTTTCTGTACAGCGTATAATCAAGGCCACCGAAAATAGATCTATCTTTCGGTGGTCTCGGCATAATGCTGTATGAGCCGCGGCCCATGAATCTTTAACCACGGCCCAGTGGTGGCTTGTCCTATATAGTTGCCAGATGTACGATTATGGCTAACTTTAACTTTAAATAAAATAAAAACTACTGATGTGAGAGAGATGCAATTTGCTATGATCTTCTGACTGGAGGGTGGACGGTCAACATACCGATTTGCAGCCCTGTAGCCTCAGTAGTTTTCAAGATCTGATAGCGGACAGAAAAAGTGCGGACGGACAGACAAAGCCGGCACAACAGTTTTCTTTTACAGAAAACTAACGAGAATAAAACATCGAGGGTGATAGTAGAGAACACCCTCATAAACTCTTAAGAAAGAACGATGGAATGCATCGTTGGGAATAATTCTGAGGAAAAGATTTCTTGTAGGAAATTACACCAGAATTCCAAGAAAGAACATATGCAAAAAAAACTTATACCAGGGATATAATTCCGAACAGAGAAGGAATAAGCATACGGCCATGGAGATCAAGAAGACTCCAGGGAAGGGCAGGAGTAGCTAAAGATCAACGGGCATGACACCCCAGGGATTAGAAAAAAGGAACAACAGATGTTGGGTGGAGCACAAACATATTTACCCAAGGATAGCTGTCACCTCTGCAGTGCTTCGGTACCTAAAGAAGAAAACCGTATATCTTCGAAAGCTTGTAACTTTGTATATTAAACAACATGGAATCTAAACAATCCCGCCTTATTGAAGCCTAATTATTTTACGATTAATTTAGAACATACACGTAGAGAGAGAGAGAGAGAGAGAGAGAGAGAGAGAGAGAGAGAGAGAGAGAGAGATTTAAAAAAAATTGAAGCCTGCTACTTTCTACATGCAACAAATGTATACAGAAATATAAATTACCATACTTATGTCTATTTTTAAGATCTTCCCTCCGTTACTCCTTCTGCAACACAAATTAGAAAATAATAGATCATAGGAAAATATAGATATAGTATCATAAAATAATATGGTTTTTTACCTGCATCCTAAATAAACAGACAGTTTATGAGCAATGAAAAATTATGAAAAAGAAACCGCTGTCTTCTTTAAAACGCAGGAACATGGAGTTAGGGCATTGTTTGAGAGGATCATATAAGTAATTCATTTTTAATTACTTACTTAACTGTCCATAAAGATTCTCTGGCTGTAAAGTCACAGCTTATTTACAGTTCAAGGTTCCCCTTTTTTTCTCAAAATCCTTGTGTCAGGGCTGAAATGACTGAAATATTTCTTTATCAAGTAATGTTTTGTCCTTACTAATTGATATTTTCTTTAGGTTATAGTAATTACTTTATCCATTGTTGAGACTGACGAAATAATATGGTAATATCATTACTACATTAAAAAATGGCATCGATGAGTCTCTTTTCGTATCAGCCAAGCTTGACTTGTGATATTAAACTGACCATGTTACCAGCGCCGAGCTTAACAGACAAACTGTAATTATGGTAATATGATTTTTTTAATACTGTTCATTTCCCGTTTTATAAAATATATTTTGCATATGATGTATCTCATCACAGTATCAGCAAAAATAGAATATAAAAGTCAAATCAGATTTATTACAAGGTATTTATAGGCGTTTTCGAAATGGGGGCTGACTCTCTATGAAATGTCATATTCAAATTTTACAGTTAAAAACTAAAAGATACATTTTCATTATTTTCCAAATCAATTTTCCAAAAAGAACTCCAATCACACTTGAAGTTAAATGTTGTACAGAGAGAGAGAGATAGAGAGATGAAATAGTTAATTTAATAGTCTTCCTCCTCCTCCTCCTCCCCCACCCCCGTCCTCCTTGACCATTCATCCTAAGTAAGAAAAATAAAATGTCTTAGAAAAACCGAACGTCCCGAAAATTAATTATGTGATGTATATTAGCAACGTTTTTAAAAATGGAATTAATCATTACCTTTCATTTAAACAATGCATGCACTCCTTGTATGTAAGAGTTCGTTTAATGACCTAACTGCAGCGTGAACACCACACCTTCTTGAAAAATTTGAAATAGTATTCCGTCACCCACTTGTCATTACTTTTCAAATGACTCGTGGAGAAGACGACACTCATTAACGACAAAACCGATTTTAACCCTTTATGACTCGTACAGTGAACGAAGAAAACGCAGTAAAGACCACATTTGTAAGAATTATCGGGCTGTATCTGCCTTACGGACTGGCGAAGGGTAAAGTCCGAATGTGCAACGAGAAAAGATGAGAAGTTACCCGAATAAATTTGCGGGTTTATACCGTAACTGTCAAAAAAGTAGATTGTATCCCTAGGCGAACAGTCTATATAAAACACACCCAATGTCCGACAAGGTCAATACTAGAAGTTGAGGGTAGAGTATTAGATATAAAAACTAGAGGTTTAATTCTATTCGCAGGTATTTTAAACGCACCAACTTCATCCGAAGCGAACACACCTAAATATTTAATAAGACTCACTAGCGAACCCTGTAAAACTGTCACGATTTCTTTCGTATCCATCACACCTAGCCTCTAAGATCGCACTGAATGACTCTATCCGAATCAGTGGTTAAAATACCTTTCGTGTCACCGAACAGTAAAATCATGCAACCGTGCCCAGCTTTATGGATATTCTCAAACTGGCCGAAATCTCAACGGGCATGGAATCTTCCACCTCTTCCGTAACGAAGCTGAAACAATAGATGGGGAAGAGAAATTTTACTTAATCCCTATGCAATAAAGACACGGTGCCTTCTTTCCAACACAAGTCTGAGGAATTATTTCATTATTTAACGAGTTATTCATCCATCATCATTGACTTTGCTTAAAAGTCCAGTGACATTTATGCACTGGCCATAAAGGTTCAATTCAATTTTAATTAAACCTTAACCACTATTTTCCCAAGATCTTTATAATGTGTCTTCAGAAATTTATAATATTCATTAATCTGGTCAAAATATTACTTTAATGACTGATATTTTCTTTAGATTACAGCAATGATTTATTCCTTATTGAGATTGCCAAAATTATCTGGCATTATAATTATCACAACGAAAATCGGCAGCAGTACCATTTGAAGAAAACTATCTTTACCGATTTCACACATTTTTAAAAAAGAATTATGTGTTCTGTTTGGTAAAAGGTTCAGTAAGTTACTGTAGTATATTATGAAGACAGCTCGGCCAAGCTTGACAAGCAATATTGCACTAACCACGTTGCCACTACTTACATTAAGTGGTAACTGGTGCGTTTAGTTATATTTTTAAATTCTTAAAAAAATATATTTTGCATGATATAAGTATCTCATCACAGTAACCGACAAATTATTATATACTGGATGGGTCATTTTATTATACAGTATGTAGAGGTTTTCGAAAAGGAAAATTTGCTTAATGTGGGTTGTAAATGTATTCTATCGTCAATTTCTAAAACATACTGTTATCATTATTTTCTAATAGATAATTGGTTCTGTTGATAAAAGCCCACATATACTTTAAGATACTGAGAGAGAAACCGGGTGAAGAGTTTTGAAGTGAAAATCGAATTCATAGTCTTAACATTACCAACATGATGAGAGGCATAACCCACTTCTAAACAGTTACGACCAACTCGTAGGATTAATGAGTATCTTTGTCATATTGAATGATTTCCTCATTTCTAGATAATCAATTTATCATCCTTATTATTTCTAAATTTTCAAAAAATTTGTTTTAAACTCACTTGATTGATTGTTTGTTTCCTGGAATCATCACCAATTTTCTTGACACTGTTGCTGCAAAGATGTATGTCCACTATCCTTAGCAAAACAGTAAAAGAGGTAAAAACGAAAAAAATAAATTTTTTCATGACTACAAGAATTTAAGAAATACAAGCATCATATCCTTAAAAAATATTTGATTTGATATGTGATATAATCATCTAGAGCAACTAACAATAATAATCTTCTAATAATTAGCCCTTTAAGTTCTAATTGGAACAGGGTAGAGACAGTGCAGTTATAGACTAAAGTATCAGCTTGTGGCCACACGTTAAGTAAGTCTTGTATTTTCCTACAAGTAATGTCTACAGGTACAAATAGGAAAATTTTGCTTTGAGGGGTACCAAAAGATTTCAGAATAGTTCAAGCTCTGTACGGGAACGTTCTTCAAAAGGCCCGACCTTTTATAGAGTTCCAAAAAAATTATGAAATTATTTAAAGAAGCATCTTTTCTATTGTCATTTATTAAGTAAACAGAGTGCACCCTAGGAGATTATAGATAGTTTTATTTGTACTTATAACTAGTAAGACTTCTTGACAAATAATTTAGGAACAGTGCTTGATAATAAGTTTCTTTTCTGAATGTAAAAATCTCCACTTTCACTCAAGAGCCAATTTATTTAATATTTTGTAAAAACCACACTTGATCTTCTTTGTGCAAATATATATATTATATATAAATATATATATATATATATATATATATATATATATATATATATATATATATATATATATATATATATATATATATATATATATATATATATATATATATATATATATATATATATATATATATAATATATATATATATATATATATATATATATATATATATATATATATATATATATATATATATATATATATATATATATATATATATATATGTGTGTGTGTGTGTGTGTGTGTGTGTGTGTGTGTGTGTGTTTCATTGTGTGTCTGTCTGTATGTGTATATGATGATATATATATATATATATATATATATATATATATATATATATATATATATATATATATATATATATATATATCTATATATATATATATATATATATATATATATATTTTATATATATATATATATAGGTTTATATATATATATTTTAGTTTTGTATATATATATATATATATATATATATATATATATATATATATATATATATATATATATATATATATATATATATATATATATATATATATATATATATATATATATATATATATATATATATTTATATATATATATATGCAAAATGATTACTGTTATAAATTTTGTGCCACAAGGTACTCTCATTAATGAAATTCTATTTGAACATTAATATTTATTTCTAAATATTCTCTTATATTTGTGAATTTTCAACATTTCTAAAGGAAGTTCTCTGTATCTGCACAAGTAATTTCATTTTCCGTATCCTGCACCCCTGGAGAAGGAACCCTTTCATCTACCACGTCCAGAGGTGAATCCTACTCCGTTCCACTCGCTCTCGTGATCTCCATGTCCTCCAGAGGATCCTCCTCCAGATCCACCTCCGGACCTCCAGAGGAGCCACCGCTAAAGCCATATCCTCCTGAGGATCCTCCTCCAAATCCTCCTCCGTGACCTCCAGACGACCCACCACCAGAGCCATATCTTCCAGATGATCCTCCTCCAGATCCTCCTCCGTGACCTCCAGAGGAGCCACCAACAGAGCCATAACCTCTAGAGACTTTCCTCCAAATCCTCCTCCTTGACCCCCAGAGGAGCCTATATTACCACCACCGAAAGAGCCACCACGAGACCCATAGCCTCCAGAGGATCCTCCACCTCCAGATCCTCCACATCTGCCACCGGATCCACATCTTATATTTCCTGCCTGACAGACAGCCAAGAGGACACCACCGATGCAAACCAGAAGTAACTTCTGCAATGGCAAAAAAAAAATAAATAAATAAATAAATAAAAAAATAAAAATAAAAAAATCGTTGAAAAAAATATGTAACAAAGTGTTAGCAAGCATTTGATTATCTTTATATAATAAAATTTTTCAAAAAAAATTCTCATTGAAAAGAAGTCATTTTTCAGAGCCCTCTATATATCAGGAAAAAATAATCCATTTTCCTGTATCATTATCTATATATCTTACCTGGCTAATTCGCATTCATTACTTATAGTTATTTCGTACATATTGCTTAGATCAGTTAGTTGCTTATTTAGATTAGTATATATTAGTTAAATCAGTTAACAAAGTAACTACCAACGTCTGGAAATTGCTGGATTATACAATTGGAAGCGTTTCTCTTACCATGATGTGATCAGAAACTCGCTTGAGTTGAGATTGTGCTTCTCACTGGGATCTTGTGACTTTTTATACACAGCTCCTACCGATTCTCTTCTCTGCGAAGGCCATTATTAGCAAGTTTTTTTTTTTCTCCTGCCCTTGGTGCATTTAAGAGTTTGAGACACTAATTTACGATTAATTTAGAACATACACGTAGAGAGAGAGAGAGAGAGAGAGAGAGAGAGAGAGAGAGAGAGAGAGAGAGAGAGAGAGAGAGAGAGAGATAGGTTTAAAAAAATTGAAGCCTGCTACTTTCTACTTGCAAGAAATGTATACAGAAATATAAATTACCACACTTATGTTTATTTTTAAGGTCTTCCCTAAGTTACTCCCTCTGCAAGACAAATTAAAAACAATAGATCATAGGAAAATACAGATGTAGTATCCTAAAATAATGCGGTTCTTTGCCTACAAGTAGGGGGAAAGGTGCCATTTGGCGTCCTGGCGTCCTGAATATTTGGCGTCCTCAAGAAAGGGTGTCATTTGGCGTCCTCAATTTTTATTTATTTTAATTTTTATATTTTTGGTGAAGAAAATAACATGCAATTTTATTTTTATTTTTTTGCTTTCGAAAATAACATGCATATATAAAAAAAATTATGTAGTAAGTAGGGGAAAAGGTGCCATTTAGCGTCATGGCATCCTGAATATTTGGTGTCCTGAACATTTGACGTTCTCAAGAAAGAGTGTCATTTGGCATCCTCAATTATTATTTATTTTATTTTTTATATTTTTGGTGAAGAAAATAACATGCAATTTTATTTTTATATTTTTGCTTTGGTAAAAAGCAAGCATATATAAAAAAAAATTATGTAGTAAGTAGGGGAAAAGGTCCCCGAACTTATATGAAAGAGGCCCACTGAGTGACTCATCAACTGTCGCACGACTGATGAGTTAAATCAATATAAACTATCTGTTATTAATCCCACTTTTTCGATAAGAGTCTGATTAGGAGGAGGAGACACCTTGTCGAACAGATCTGAACTGATATTAAAGAGCCCCACTGGGAGACTCGACCACATCTGTGTGACTGATAAGAGCTGAACAGTTATAAACTAACTGTCATTAATCCCACACTATCAATAAGTGTCTGATTAGGTATCCGCTGCTGATATGATTTAGACCCGCTGCGTGACTAATGAACAGGTGTATCACTGATAAGAGTTGAAGCGTTATAAACTATCTGTTATTAATCCCACTCTATCGATAAGAGTCTGATTAGGTATCTGCTACTGATATGATTTAGACCCGCTGTGTGACTCATGAACAGCTGTATGACTTCATACGGACATTACAATGTACACCTCTCTAAGATATACAGCTCTAACTCTCCACCCGATTGTTAAAAGTCACATGTTTTAGCACACTCTCGATTACGCTCACTGTCAGTGTCACTTAATCTATGTATGGGATAATAAAAAGCGATTCCACCTATCCACTTATTTTATTAGATAAAGCGGTATACATTAACAAGTACATGAACCTGGGGGTTCTCCTGACACACATTCAATACAATACCACCACGAGTTGTTATAACCAACCTTAAACCTCTAAATAATTTTACAATAAATAACCATAGGCTTCCAGATCTAGTATGTCATACAGCCTGACTTTCCTCCCCCTCCCCCTTCTTCTCCCCCTCTTTCGTTAGTGTTCTGCGTAGAAGAACTCGTCTTCCTCCTCCTCCTCCTCCTCCTCCCCAACCCCCTCCTCCTTGACCATTCATCCTAAGTAAGAAAAATAAAATGTCTTAGAAAAACCGAACGTCCCGAAAATTAATTATGTGATGTATATTAGCAACGTTTTTAAAAATGGAATTAATCATTACCTTTCATTTAAACAATGCATGCACTCCTTGTATGTAAGAGTTCGTTTAATGACCTAACTGCAGCGTGAACACCGCACCTTCTTGAAAAATTTGAAATAGTATTCCGTCACCCACTTGTCATTACTTTTCAAATGACTCGTGGAGAAGACGACACTCATTAACGACAAAACCGATTTTAACCCTTTATGACTCGTACAGTGAACGAAGAAAACGCGGTAAAGACCACACTTGTAAGAATTATCGGGCTGTATCTGCCTTACGGACTGGCGAAGGGTAAAGTCCGAATGTGCAACGAGAAAAGATGAGAAGTTACCCAAATAAATTTGCGGGTTTATACCGTAACTGTCAAAAAAGTAGATTGTATCTCTAGGCGAACAGTCTATATAAAACACACCCAATGTCCGACAAGGTCAATACTAGAAGTTGAGGGTAGAGTATTAGATATAAAAACTAGAGGTTTAATTCTATTCGCAGGTATTTTAAACGCACCAACTTCATCCGAAGCGAACACACCTAAATATTTAATAAGACTCCCTAGCGAACCCTGTAAAACTGTCACGATTTCTTTCGTATCCATCACACCTAGCCTCTAAGATCGCACTGAATGACTCTATCCGAATCAATGGTTAAAATACCTTTCGTGTCACCGAACAGTAAAATCATGCAACCGTGCCCAGCTTTATGGATATTCTCAAACTGGCCGAAATCTCAACGGGCATGGAATCTTCCACCTCTTCCGTAACGAAGCTGAAACAATAGATGGGGAAGAGAAATTTTACTTAATCCCTATGCAATAAAGACACGGTGCCTTCTTTCCAACACAAGTCTGGGGAATTATTTCATTATTTAACGAGTTATTCATCCATCATCATTGACTTTGCTTAAAAGTCCAGTGACATTTATGCACTGGCCATAAAGGTTCAATTCAATTTTAATTAAACCATAACCACTATTTTCCCAAGATCTTTATAATGTGTCTTCAGAAATTTATAATATTCATTAATCTGGTCAAAATATTACTTTAATGACTGATATTTTCTTTAGATTACAGCAATGATTTATTCCTTATTGAGATTGCCAAAATTATCTGGCATTATAATTATCACAACGAAAATCGGCAGCAGTACCATTTGAAGAAAACTATCTTTACCGATTTCACACATTTAAAAAAAAAAATTATGTGTTCTGTTTGGTAAAAGGTTCAGTAAGTTACTGTAATATATTATGAAGACAGCTCGGCCAAGCTTGACAAGCAATATTGCACTAACCACGTTGCCACTACTTACATTAAGTGGTAACTGGTGCGTTTAGTTATATTTTTAAATTCTTAAAAAAATATATTTTGCATGATATAAGTATCTCATCACAGTAACCGACAGATTATTATATACTGGATGGGTCATTTCATTATACAGTATGTAGAGGTTTTCGAAAAGGAAAATTTGCTTAATGTGGGTTGTAAATGTATTCTATCGTCAATTTCTAAAACAGACTGTTATCATTATTTCCTAATAGATAATTGGTTCTGTTGATAAAAGCCCACATATACTTTAAGATACTGAGAGAAACCGGATGAAGAGTTTTGAAGTGAAAATCGAATTCATAGTCTTAACATTACCAACATGATGAGAGGCATAACCCACTTCTAAACAGTTACGACCAACTCGTAGGATTAATGAGTATCTTTGTCATATTGAATGATTTCCTCATTTCTAGATAATCAATTTGATCATCCTTATTATTTCTAAATTTTCAAAAAAATTTGTTTTAAACTCACTTGATTGATTGTTTGTTTCCTGGAATCATCACCAATTTTCTTGACACTGTTGCTGCAAAGATGTATGTCCACTATCCTTAGCAAAACAGTAAACGAGGTAAAAGCGAAAAAAATTAATTTTTTCATGACTACAAGAATTTTAGAAATACAAGCATCATATCCTTACAAAATATTTGATTTGATATGTGATATAATCATCTTGAGCAACTAACAATAATAATCTTCTAATAATTAGCCCTTTAAGTTCTAATTGGAACAGGGTAGAGACAGTGCAGTTATAGACTAAAGTATCAGCCAGGCCACACGTTAAGTAAGTCTTGTATTTTCCTACAAGTAATGTCTACAAGTACAAATAGGAAAAGTTTGCTTTGAGGGGTACCAAAAGATTTCAGAATAGTTCAAGCTCTGTACGGGAACGTTCTTCAAAAGGCCCGACCTTTTATAGAGTTCCAAAAAAATTATGAAATTATTTAAAGAAGCATCTTTTCTATTGTCATTTATTAAGTAAACAGAATGCACGCTAGGAGATTATAGATAGTTTTATTTGTACTTATAACTAGTAAGACGTCTTGACAAATAATTTAGGAACCGTGCTTGATAATAAGTTTCTTTTCTGAATGTAAAAATCTCCACTTTCACTCAAGAGCCAATTTATTTAATATTTTGTAAAAACCATACTTGATCCTATTTGTGCAAAATATATATATATATATATATATATATATATATATATATATATATATATATATATATATATATATATATATATATATATATATATATATATATATATATATATATATATATATATATATATATATATATATATATATATATATATGTGTGTGTGTGTGTGTGTGTGTGTGTGTGTGTGTGTGTGTTTCATTGTGTGTCTATATATATATATATATATATATATATATATATATATATATATATATATATATATTATATATATATATATATATATATATATATATACATAAAAAAAAACAAACCAACAAATGATTACTGTTATAAATTTTTTTTCCTCACACCATTTGCCACAAGGTACTCTCATTAATGAAATTCTATTTGAACATTAATATTTATTTCTAAATATTCTCTTATATTTGTGAATTTTCAACATTTCTAAAGGAAGTTCTCTGTATCTGCACGCAAGTAATTTCATTTTCTGTATCCTGCACCCCTGGAGAAGGAACCCTTTCATCTACCACGTCCAGAGGTGAATCCTACTCCGTTCCACTCGCTCATTTTCCGTATCCTGCACCCCTGAAGGAACCTTTCATCTCGTGATCTCCATGTCCTCCAGAGGATCCTCCTCCAGATCCACCTCCAGGACCTCCAGAGGAGCCACCGCTGAAGCCATATCCTCCAGAGGATCCTCCTCCAAATCCTCCTCCGTGACCTCCAGAGGACCCACCACCAGAGCCATATCTTCCAGATGATCCTCCTCCAGATCCTCCTCCGTGACCTCCAGACGAGCCACCACCAGAGCCATAACCTCTAGAGACTTTCCCTCCAAATCCTCCTCCTTGACCCCCAGAGGAGCCTATATTACCACCACCGAAGGAGCCACCACGAGACCCGTAGCCTCCAGAGGATCCTCCACCACCAGATCCTCCACATCTGCCACCGGATCCACCTCTTATATTTCCTGCCTGACAGACAGCCAAGAGGACACCACCGATGCAAACCAGAAGTAACTTCTGCAATGGCAAAAAAAAAAAAATAAATAAAATAAAAATAAAAAAAATCGTTGAAAAAAATATGTAACAAAGTGTTAGCAAGCATTTGATTCTCTTTATATAATAAAATTTTTCAAAAAAAATTCTCATTGAAAAGAAGTCATTTTTCAGAGCCCTCTATATATCAGGAAAAAATAATCCATTTTCCTGTATCATTATCTATATATCTTACCTGGCTAATTCGCATTCATTACTTATAGTTATTTCGTACATATTGCTTAGATCAGTTAGTTGCTTATTTAGATTAGTATATATTAGTTAAATCAGTTAACAAAGTAACTACCAACGTCTGGAAATTGCTGGATTATACAATTGGAAGCGTTTCTCTTACCATGATGTGATCAGAAACTCGCTTGAGTTGAGATTGTGCTTCTCACTGGGATCTTGTGACTTTTTATACACAGCTCCTACCGATTCTCTTCTCTGCGAAGGCCATTATTAGCAAGTTTTATTTTTTTCTCCTGCCCTTGGTGCATTAAAGAGTTTGAGACACTAATTTACGATTAATTTAGAACATACACGTAGAGAGAGAGAGAGAGAGAGAGAGAGAGAGAGAGAGAGAGAGAGAGAGAGAGAGAGAGAGAGAGATAGGTTTAAAAAAAATTGAAGCCTGCTACTTTCTACTTGCAAGAAATGTATACAGAAATATAAATTACCACACTTATGTTTATTTTTAAGGTCTTCCCTAAGTTACTCCCTCTGCAAGACAAATTAGAAAACAATAGATCATAGGAAAATACAGATGTAGTATCCTAAAATAATGCGGTTCTTTGCCTACAAGTAGGGGGAAAGGTCCATTTGGCATCCTGGCGTCCTGAATATTTGGCGTCCTCAAGAAAGGGTGTAATTTGGCGTCCTCAATTTTTATTTATTTTATTTTTATATTTTTGGTGAAGAAAATAACATGCAATTTTATTTTTATTTTTTGCTTTCGAAAATAACATGCATATATAAAAAAATTATGTAGTAAGTAGGGGAAAAGGTGCCATTTAGCGTCATGGCATCCTGAATATTTGGTGTCCTGAACATTTGACGTTCTCAAGAAAGAGTGTCATTTGGCATCCTCAATTATTATTTATTTTATTTTTTATATTTTTGGTGAAGAAAATAACATGCAATTTTATTTTTATATTTTTGCTTTGGTAAAAAGCAAGCATATATAAAAAAAAATTATGTAGTAAGTAGGGGAAAAGGTCCCCGAACTTATATGAAAGAGGCCCACTGAGTGACTCATCAACTGTCGCACGACTGATGAGATAAATCAATATAAACTATCTGTTATTAATCCCACTTTTTCGATAAGAGTCTGATTAGGAGGAGGAGACACCTTGTCGAACAGATCTGAACTGATATTAAAGAGCCCCACTGGGAGACTCGACCACATCTGTGTGACTGATAAGAGCTGAACAGTTATAAACTAACTGTCATTAATCCCACGCTATCAATAGGTGTCTGATTAGGTATCCGCTGCTGATATGATTTAGACCCGCTGCGTGACTAATGAACAGGTGTATCACTGATAAGAGTTGAAGCGTTATAAACTATCTGTTATTAATCCCACTCTATCGATAAGAGTCTGATTAGGTATCTGCTACTGATATGATTTAGACCCGCTGTGTGACTCATGAACAGCTGTATGACTTCATACGGACATTACAATGTACACCTCTCTAAGATATACAGCTCTAACTCTCCACCCGATTGTTAAAAGTCACATGTTTTAGCACACTCTCGATTACGCTCACTGTCAGTGTCACTTAATCTATGTATGGGATAATAAAAAGCGATTCCACCTATCCACTTATTTTATTAGATAAAGCGGTATACATTAACAAGTACATGAACCTGGGGGTTCTCCTGACACACATTCCAATACAATACCACCACGAGTTTTTATAACCAACCTTAAACCTCTAAATAATTTTACAATAAATAACCATAGGCTTCCAGATCTAGTATGTCATACAGCCTGACTTTCCTCCCCCTCCCCCTTCTTCTCCCCCTCTTTCGTTAGTGTTCTGCGTAGAAGAACTCGTCTTCCTCCTCCTCCTCCTCCTCCTCCCCCTCCTCCTTGACCATTCATCCTAAGTAAGAAAAATAAAATGTCTTAGAAAAACCGAACGTCCCGAAAATTAATTATGTGATGTATATTAGCAACGTTTTTTAAAAATGGAATTAATCATTACCTTTCATTTAAACAATGCATGCACTCCTTGTATGTAAGAGTTCGTTTAATGACCTAACTGCAGCGTGAACACCGCACCCTCTTGAAAAATTTGAAATAGTATTCCGTCACCCACTTGTCATTACTTTTCAAATGACTCGTGGAGAAGACGACACTCATTAACGACAAAACCGATTTTAACCCTTTATGACTCGTACAGTGAACGAAGAAAACGCGGTAAAGACCACACTTGTAAGAATTATCGGGCTGTATCTGCCTTACGGACTGGCGAAGGGTAAAGTCCGAATGTGCAACGAGAAAAGATGAGAAGTTACCAGAATAAATTTGCGGGTTTATACCGTAACTGTCAAAAAAGTAGATTGTATCCCTAGGCGAACAGTCTATATAAAACACACCCAATGTACGACAAGGTCAATACTAGAAGTTGAGGGTAGAGTATTAGATATAAAAACTAGAGGTTTAATTCTATTCGCAGGTATTTTAAACGCACCAACTTCATCCGAAGCGAACACACCTAAATATTTAATAAGACTCCCTAGCGAACCCTGTAAAACTGTCTCGATTTCTTTCGTATCCATCACACCTAGCCTCTAAGATCGCACTGAATGACTCTATCCGAATCAGTGGTTAAAATACCTTTCGTGTCACCGAACAGTAAAATCATGCAACCGTGCCCAGCTTTATGGATATTCTCAAACTGGCCGAAATCTCAACGGGCATGGAATCTTCCACCTCTTCCGTAACGAAGCTGAAACAATAGATGGGGAAGAGAAATTTTACTTAATCCCTATGCAATAAAGACACGGTGCCTTCTTTCCAACACAAGTCTGGGGAATTATTTCATTATTTAACGAGTTATTCATCCATCATCATTGACTTTGCTTAAAAGTCCAGTGACATTTATGCACTGGCCATAAAGGTTCAATTCAATTTTAATTAAACCTTAACCACTATTTTCCCAAGATCTTTATAATGTGTCTTCAGAAATTTATAATATTCATTAATCTGGTCAAAATATTACTTTAATGACTGATATTTTCTTTAGATTACAGCAATGATTTATTCCTTATTGAGATTGCCAAAATTATCTGGCATTATAATTATCACAACGAAAATCGGCAGCAGTACCATTTGAAGAAAACTATCTTTACCGATTTCACACATTTTTAAAAAAATTATGTGTTCTGTTTGGTAAAAGGTTCAGTAAGTTACTGTAGTATATTATGAAGACAGCTCGGCCAAGCTTGACAAGCAATATTGCACTAACCACGTTGCCACTACTTACATTAAGTGGTAACTGGTGCGTTTAGTTATATTTTTAAATTCTTAAAAAAATATATTTTGCATGATATAAGTATCTCATCACAGTAACCGACAAATTATTATATATTGGATGGGTCATTTCATTATACAGTATGTAGAGGTTTTCGAAAAGGAAAATTTGCTTAATGTGGGTTGTAAATGTATTCTATCGTCAATTTCTAAAACATACTGTTATCATTATTTTCTAATAGATAATTGGTTCTGTTGATAAAAGCCCACATATACTTTAAGATACTGAGAGAGAAACCGGATGAAGAGTTTTGAAGTGAAAATCGAATTCATAGTCTTAACATTACCAACATGATGAGAGGCATAACCCACTTCTAAACAGTTACGACGAACTCGTAGGATTAATGAGTATCTTTGTCATATTGAATGATTTCCTCATTTCTAGATAATCAATTTGCTCATCCTTATTATTTCTAAATTTTCAAAAAAATTTGTTTTAAACTCACTTGATTGATTGTTTGTTTCCTGGAATCATCACCAATTTTCTTGACACTGTTGCTGCAAAGATGTATGTCCACTATCCTTAGCAAAACAGTAAACGAGGTAAAAGCAAAAAAAAAAAAAAATTTTCATGACTACAAGAATTTTAGAAATACAAGCATCATATCCTTACAAAATATTTGATTTGATATGTGATATAATCATCTTGAGCAACTAACAATAATAATCTTCTAATAATTAGCCCTTTAAGTTCTAATTGGAACAGGGTAGAGACAGTGCAGTTATAGACTAAAGTATCAGCTTGTGGCCACACGTTAAGTAAGTCTTGTATTTTCCTACAAGTAATGTCTACAAGTACAAATAGGAAAAGTTTGCTTTGAGGGGTACCAAAAGATTTCAGAATAGTTCAAGCTCTGTACGGGAACGTTCTTCAAAAGGCCCGACCTTTTATAGAGTTCCAAATAAATTATGAAAGTATTTAAAGAAGCATCTTTTCTATTGTCATTTATTAAGTAAACAGAATGCACCTAGGAGATTATAGATAGTTTTATTTGTACTTATAACTAGTAAGACTTCTTGACAAATAATTTAGGAACCGTGCTTGATAATAAGTTTCTTTTCTTAATGTAAAAATCTCCACTTTCACTCAAGAGCCAATTTATTTAATATTTTGTAAAAACCACACTTGATCCTCTTTGTGCAAATAATATATATATATATATATATATATATATATATATATATATATATATATATATATATATATATATATATATATATATATATATATATATATATATATATATATATATATATATATATATATATATATATGTGTGTGTGTGTGTGTGTGTGTGTGTGTGTGTGTGTTTCATTGTGTGTCTGTCTGTATGTATATATATATATATATATATATATATATATATATATATATATATATATATATATATATATATATATATATATATATATATATATATATATATATATATATATATATATATATATATATATATGTGTGTGTGTGTGTGTGTGTGTGTGTGTGTGTGTTTCATTTGTGTGTCTGTCTGTATGTGTATATGATATATATATATATATATATATATATATATATATATATATATATATATATATATATATATATATATATATATATATATATATATATATATATATATATATATATATATATATATATATATATATATATATATATATATATATATATATATTATAAATTTTATATATATATATATATATATACTCTCATTAATGAAATTATATATATATATGCAAAATTTGAAACATTTGAACATTATATTTATTTCTAAATATTCTCTTATATTTGTGAATTTTCAATATTTCTAAAGGAAGTTCTCTGTATCTGCACGCAAGTAATTTCATTTTCCGTATCCTGCACCCCTGGAGAAGGAACCCTTTCATCTACCACGTCCAGAGGTGAATCCAACTCCGTTCCACTCGCTCTCGTGATCTCCATGTCCTCCAGAGGATCCTCCTCCAGATCCACCTCCAGGACCTCCAGAGGAGCCACCGCTAAAGCCATATCCTGCTGAGGATCCTCCTCCAAATCCTCCTCCGTGACCTCCAGACGACCCACCACCAGAGCCATATCTTCCAGATGATCCTCCTCCAGATCCTCCTCCGTGACCTCCAGAGGAGCCACCAACAGAGCCATAACCTCTAGAGACTTTCCCTCCAAATCCTCCTCCTTGACCCCCAGAGGAGCCTATATTACCACCACCGAAGGAGCCACCACGAGACCCATAGCCTCCAGAGGATCCTCCACCACCAGATCCTCCACATCTGCCACCGGATCCACCTCTTATATTTCCTGCCTGACAGACAGCCAAGAGGACACCACCGATGCAAACCAGAAGTAACTTCTGCAATGGCAAAAAAAAAAAATAAAATAAAATAAAAATAAAAAAATCGTTGAAAAAAATATGTAACAAAGTGTTAGCAAGCATTTGATTATCTTTATATAATAAAATTTTTCAAAAAAATTCTCATTGAAAAGAAGTCATTTTTTCAGAGCCCTCTATATATCAGGAAAAAATAATCCATTTTCCTGTATCATTATCTATATATCTTACCTGGCTAATTCGCATTCATTACTTATAGTTATTTCGTACATATTGCTTAGATCAGTTAGTTGCTTATTTAGATTAGTATATATTAGTTAAATCAGTTAACAAAGTAACTACCAACGTCTGGAAATTGCTGGATTATACAATTGGAAGCGTTTCTCTTACCATGATGTGATCAGAAACTCGCTTGAGTTGAGATTGTGCTTCTCACTGGGATCTTGTGACTTTTTATACACAGCTCCTACCGATTCTCTTCTCATGAAGGCCATTATTAGCAAGTTTTATTTTTTCTCCTGCCCTTGGTGCATTTAAGAGTTTGAGACACTAATTTACGATTAATTTAGAACATACACGTAGAGAGAGAGAGAGAGAGAGAGAGAGAGAGAGAGAGAGAGAGAGAGAGAGAGAGAGAGAGAGAGAGAGAGAGAGAGAGATAGGTTTAAAAAATTGAAGCCTGCTACTTTCTACTTGCAAGAAATGTATACAGAAATATAAATTACCACACTTATGTTTTATTTTAAGGTCTTCCCTAAGTTACTCCCTCTGCAAGACAAATTAAAAAACAATAGATCATAGGAAAATACAGATGTAGTATCCTAAAATAATGCGGTTCTTTGCCTACAAGTAGGGGGAAAGGTGCCATTTGTCGTCCTGGCGTCCTGAATATTTGGCGTCCTCAAGAAAGGGTGTCATTTGGCGTCCTCAATTTTTATTTATTTTATTTTTTATATTTTTGGTGAAGAAAATAACATGCAATTTTATTTTTATTTTTTTGCTTTCGAAAATAACATGCATATATAAAAAAAAATTATGTAGTAAGTAGGGGAAAAGGTGCCATTTAGCGTCATGGCATCCTGAATATTTGGTGTCCTGAGCATTTGACGTTCTCAAGAAAGAGTGTCATTTGGCATCCTCAATTATTATTTATTTTATTTTTTATATTTTTGGTGAAGAAAATAACATGCAATTTTATTTTTATATTTTTGCTTTGGTAAAAAGCAAGCATAAATAAAAAAAAAAATATGTAGTAAGTAGGGGAAAAGGTCCCCGAACTTATATGAAAGAAACCCACTGAGTGACTCACCAACTGTCGCACGACTGATGAGTTAAATCAATATAAACTATCTGTTATTAATCCCACTTTTTCGATAAGAGTCTGATTAGGAGGAGGAGACACCTTGTCGAACAGATCTGAACTGATATTAAAGAGCCCCACTGGGAGACTCGACCACATCTGTGTTACTGATAAGAGCTGAACAGTTATAAACTAACTGTCTTTAATCCCACACTATCAATAAGTGTCTGATTAGGTATCCGCTGCTGATATGATTTAGACCCACTGCGTGACTAATGAACGGGTGTATCACTGATAAGAGTTGAAGCGTTATAAACTATCTGTTATTAATCCCACTCTATCGATAAGAGTCTGATTAGGTATCTGCTACTGATATGATTTAGACCCGCTGTGTGACTCATGAACAGCTGTATGACTTCATACGGACATTGCAATGTACACCTCTCTAAGATATACAGCTCTAACTCTCCACCCGATTGTTAAAAGTCACATGTTTTAGCACACTCTCGATTACGCTCACTCTCAGTGTCACTTAATCTATGTATGGGATAATAAAAAGCGATTCCACCTATCCACTTATTTTATTAGATAAAGCGGTATACATTAACAAGTACATGAACCTGGGGGTTCTCCTGAAACACATTCCAATACAATACCACCACGAGTTTTTATAACCAACCTTAAACCTCTAAATAATTTTACAATAAATAACCATAGGCTTCCAGATCTAGTATGTCAAACAGCCTGACTTTCCTCCCTCCCCCTTCTTCTCCCCTCTTTCGTTAGTGTTCTGCGTAGAAGAACTCGTCTCCTCCTCCTCCTCCTCCTCCCCCTCCTCCTTGACCATTCATCCTAAGTAAGAAAAATAAAATGTCTTAGAAAAACCGAACGTCCCGAAAATTAATTATGTGATGTATATTAGCAACGTTTTTTAAAAATGGAATTAATCATTACCTTTCATTTAAACAATGCATGCACTCCTTGTATGTAAGAGTTCGTTTAATGACCTAACTGCAGCGTGAACACCGCACCCTCTTGAAAAATTTGAAATAGTATTCCGTCACCCACTTGTCATTACTTTTCAAATGACTCGTGGAGAAGACGACACTCATTAACGACAAAACCGATTTTAACCCTTTATGACTCGTACAGTGAACGAAGAAAACGCGGTAAAGACCACATTTGTAAGAATTATCGGGCTGTATCTGCCTTACGGACTGGCGAAGGGTAAAGTCCGAATGTGCAACGAGAAAAGATGAGAAGTTACCCGAATAAATTTGCGGGTTTATACCGTAACTGTCAAAAAAGTAGATTGTATCCCTAGGCGAACAGTCTATATAAAACTCACCCAATGTACGACAAGGTCAATACTAGAAGTTGAGGGTAGAGTATGAGATATAAAAACTAGAGGTTTAATTCTATTCGCAGGTATTTTAAACGCACCAACTTCATCCGAAGCGAACACACCTAAATATTTAATAAGACTCCTAGCGAACCCTGTAAAACTGTCTCGATTTCTTTCGTATCCATCACACCTAGCCTCTAAGATCGCACTGAATGACTCTATCCGAATCAGTGGTTAAAATACCTTTCGTGTCACCGAACAGTAAAATCATGCAACCGTGCCCAGCTTTATGGATATTCTCAAACTGGCCGAAATCTCAACGGGCATGGAATCTTCCACCTCTTCCGTAACGAAGCTGAAACAATAGATGGGGAAGAGAAATTTTACTTAATCCCTATGCAATAAAGACACGGTGCCTTCTTTCCAACACAAGTCTGGGGAATTATTTCATTATTTAACGAGTTATTCATCCATCATCATTGACTTTGCTTTAAAAGTCCAGTGACATTTATGCACTGGCCATAAAGGTTCAATTCAATTTTAATTAAACCTTAACCACTATTTTCCCAAGATCTTTATAATGTGTCTGCAGAAATTTATAATATTCATTAATCTGGTCAAAATATTACTTAAATGACTGATATTTTCTTTAGATTACAGCAATGATTTATTCCTTATTGAGATTGCCAAAATTATCTGGCATTATAATTATCACAACGAAAATCGGCAGCAGTACCATTTGAAGAAAACTATATTTACCGATTTCACACATTTTTAAAAAAGAATTATGTGTTCTGTTTGGTAAAAGGTTCAGTAAGTTACTGTAGTATATTATGAAGACAGCTCGGCCAAGCTTGACAAGCAATATTGCACTAACCACGTTGCCACTACTTACATTAAGTGGTAACTGGTGCGTTTAGTTATATTTTTAAATTCTTAAAAAAATATATTTTGCATGATATAAGTATCTCATCACAGTAACCGACAAATTATTATATACTGGATGGGTCATTTCATTATACAGTATGTAGAGGTTTTCGAAAAGGAAAATTTGCTTAATGTGGGTTGTAAATGTATTCTATCGTCAATTTCTAAAACATACTGTTATCATTATTTTCTAATAGATAATTGGTTCTGTTGATAAAAGCCCACATATACTTTAAGATACTAAGAGAGAAACCGGATGAAGAGTTTTGAAGTGAAAATCGAATTCATAGTCTTAACATTACCAACATGATGAGAGGCATAACCCACTTCTAAACAGTTACGACGAACTCGTAGGATTAATGAGTATCTTTGTCATATTGAATGATTTCCTCATTTCTAGATAATCAATTTGATCATCCTTATTATTTCTAAATTTTCAAAAAAATTTGTTTTAAACTCACTTGATTGATTGTTTGTTTCCTGGAATCATCACCAGTTTTCTTGACACTGTTGCTGCAAAGATGTATGTCCACTATCCTTAGCAAAACAGTAAACGAGGTAAAAGCGAAAAAAATAAATTTTTTCATGACTACAAGAATTTTGGAAATACAAGCATCATATCCTTACAAAATATTTGATTTGATATGTGATATAATCATCCTGAGCAACTAACAATAATAATCTTCTAATAATTAGCACTTTAAGTTCTAATTGGAACAGGGTAGAGACAGTGCAGTTATAGACTAAAGTATCAGCTTGTGGCCACACGTTAAGTAAGTCTTGTATTTTCCTACAAGTAATGTCTACAAGTACAAATAGGAAAAGTTTGCTTTGAGGGGTACCAAAAGATTTCAGAATAGTTCAAGCTCTGTACGGGAACGTTCTTCAAAAGGCCCGACCTTTTATAGAGTTCCAAATAAATTATGAAATTATTTAAAGAAGCATCTTTTCTATTGTCATTTATTAAGTAAACAGAATGCACCCTAGGAGATTATAGATAGTTTTATTTGTACTTATAACTAGTAAGACTTCTTGACAAATAATTTAGGAACCGTGCTTGATAATAAGTTTCTTTTCTGAATGTAAAAATCTCCACTTTCACTCAAGAGCCAATTTATTTAATATTTTGTAAAACCACACTTGATCCTCTTTATGCAAATATATATATATATATATATATATATATATATATATATATATATATATATATATATATATATATATATATATATATATATATATATATATATATATATATATATATATATATATATATATATATATATATATATATATATGTGTGTGTGTGTGTGTGTGTGTGTGTGTGTTTCATTGTGTGTCTGTCTGTATGTGTGATATATATATATATATATATATATATATATATATATATATATATATATATATATATATATATATATATATATATATATGTATGCAAAATGTATATATATATATGCAAAATAATTACTGTTATAAATTTTGTGCCACAAGGTACTCTCATTAATGAAATTCTATTTGAACATTAATATTTATTTCTAAATATTCTCTTATATTTGTGAATTTTCAACATTTCTAAAGGAAGTTCTCTGTATCTGCACGCAAGTAATTTCATTTTCCGTATCCTGCACCCCTGGAGAAGGAACCCTTTCATCTACCACGTCCAGAGGTGAATCCTACTCCGTTCCACTCGCTCTCGTGATCTCCATGTCCTCCAGAGGATCCTCCTCCAGATCCACCTCCAGGACCTCCAGAGGAGCCACCGCTAAAGCCATATCCTCCTGAGGATCCTCCTCCAAATCCTCCTCCGTGACCTCCAGACGACCCACCACCAGAGCCATATCTTCCAGATGATCCTCCTCCAGATCCTCCTCCGTGACCTCCAGAGGAGCCACCAACAGAGCCATAACCTCTAGAGACTTTCCCTCCAAATCCTCCTCCTTGACCCCCAGAGGAGCCTATATTACCACCACCGAAGGAGCCACCACGAGACCCATAGCCTCCAGAGGATCCTCCACCACCAGATCCTCCACATCTGCCACCGGATCCACCTCTTATATTTCCTGCCTGACAGACAGCCAAGAGGACACCACCGATGCAAACCAGAAGTAACTTCTGCAATGGCAAAAAAAAAATAAATAAAATAAAAATAAAAAAATCGTTGAAAAAAATATGTAACAAAGTGTTAGCAAGGATTTGATTATCTTTATATAATAAAATTTTTCAAAAAAAATTCTCATTGAAAAGAAGTCATTTTTCAGAGCCTTCTATATATCAGGAAAAAATAATCCATTTTCCTGTATCATTATCTATATATCTTACTTGGCTAATTCGCATTCATTACTTATAGTTATTTCGTACATATTCCTTAGATCAGTTAGTTGCTTATTTAGATTAGTATATATTAGTTAAATCAGTTAACAAAGTAACTACCAATGTCAGGAAATGGCTGGATTATACAATTGGAAGCGTTTCTCTTACCATGATGTGATCAGAAACTCGCTTGAGTTGAGATTGTGCTTCTCACTGGGATCTTGTGACTTTTTATACACAGCTCCGACCGATTCTCTTCTCTGCGAAGGCCATTATTAGCAAGTTTTATTTTTTTCTCCTGCCCTTGGTGCATTTAAGAGTTTGAGACATTAGGTTACGATTAATTTAGAACATACACGTAGAGAGAGCGAGAGAGGTTTAAGAAAAATTGAAGCCTGCTACTTTCTACTTGCAAGAAATGTATATACAGAAATATAAATTACCACACTTATGTTTATTTTTAAGTTCTTCCCTCCGTTACTCCCTCTGCAAGACAAATTAGAAAACAATACATCATATGAAAATACAGATGCAGTACCCTAAAATAATGCGGTTCTTTGCCTAGAAGTAGGGGGAAAGGTGCCATTTGGCATCCTCAAGAAAGGGTTTCATTTGACGTCCTCAATTACTATTTATTTTATTTTTTTATATTTTTGGTGAAGAAAATAACATGCAATTTTATTTTTATACTTTTACTTTCGAAAATAACATGCATATATAAATAAAAATTATCTAGTAAGTAGGGGAAAAGGTGACATTTGGCGCACTGACGTCCTGAACATTTGGCGTCCTGAACATTTGGCGTTCTCAAGAAAGAGTGTCATTTGGCATCCTCAATTATTATTTATTTTATTTTTTATATTTTTGGTGAAGAAAATAACATGCAATTTTATTTTACATTTTTGCTTTCGAAAATAACATGCATATATAAAAAAAATTATGTAGTATGTAGGGGAAAAGGTCCCCGAACTGATATGAGAGAGGGCCACTGAGTGACTCATCAACTGTTTCATGACTGATGAGATGAATCAATATAAACTATCTGTTATTAATCCCACTTTATAGATAAGAGTCTGATTAGGAGTAGGAGACACCTTGCCGAACAGATCTGAACTGATATTAGAGAGCCCCACTGTGAGACTCGACCACAGCTGAGTGACTAATAAGAGCTGAACCGTTATAAACTAACTGTTATTAATCCCACACTATCGATAAGAGTCTGATTAGGTATCCGCTGCTGATATGATTTAGACCCGCCGCGTGACTCATGAACAGGTGTATCACTGATAAGAGTTGAAGCATTATAAATTATCTGTTATTAATCCCATTCTTTCGATAAGAGTCTGATTAGGTATCTTTTACTGATATGATTTAGACCCGCTGTGTGACTCATGAACAGCTGTATGACTTCATACGGACATTGCAATGTACACCTCTCTAAGATATACAGCTCTAACTCTCCACCCGATTGTTAAAAGTCACACGTTTTAACATCCTCTCGATTACGCTGACTGTCAGTGTCACTTAACCTAAGTATGGGATAATAAAAAGCGATTCCAACTATCCACTCATTTCATTAGATAAAGCGGTATACATTAACAAGTATATGAATCTAGGGGTTCTCCCGGCACACATTCCAATACAATACCACCACGAGCTGTTATAACCAACCCTAAACCTCTAAATAATTTTACAATAAATAACCATAGGCTTCGAAATCTAGCATGTCGTACAGCCTGACTTTCCTCCCCCTCCCCCTTCTTCTCCCCCTCTTTCGTTAGTGTTCTGCGTAGAACTCGTCTTCCGCCTCCTCCTCCTCCTCCTCCTCCTCCCCCTCCTCCTTGACCATTCATCCTAAGTAAGAAAAATAAAATGTCTTAGAAAAACCGAACGTCCCCAAAATTAATTATGTGATGTATATTAGGAACGTTTTTTAAATATGCAATTAATCATTACCTATCATTTAAAGAACGCACGCACTCCTTGTATATAAGAGCTCGTTTAATGCCCGAACTGCAGCATGAACACCGCACCCTCTTGAAAAATTTGAAATAGTATTCCGTCACCCACCTGTCATTACTTTT
>NC_089799.1:23387113-23399613 GCF_040412425.1 Macrobrachium rosenbergii | reverse complement strand
AATGATTTTCTCATTTCTAGATAATCAATTTGATCATCCTTAACATTTCTAAATTTTCAAAAAAATTTCTTTTAAACTCACTTGATTGCTTGTTTGTTTCCTGCAATCATCACCCATTTTCTTGACACTATTGCTGCAAAGATGTATATCCACTATCCTTAGCAAAACAGCAAAAGAGGTAAAAGCGAAAAAAATAAATTTTTTCATGACTACAAGAATTTTAGAAATACAAGCAATCATATCTTTACAAAATATTTGATTTGATATATATAATCATCTAGAGCAACTAACAATAATAATCTTCTAATGATTAGCCCTTCAAGTTCTAACTGGAACAGGGTAGAGACAGTACAGTTATAACCTGAAGTATCAGCTTGTGGCCACAATTTAAGTAAGTCTTTTCTTATCCTACAAGTAATGTCTACAACTACAAATAGAAAGAGTTTGCTTTGAGGGGTACCAATTGATTGCAGAAGAGTTCAAGCTCTGCACGGGAACGTTCTCAAAAAGGCCCGACCTCTTATAGAGTTCCAAATTATGAATTTATTTAAAGAAGCACCTTTTCTATTTCACTTATTAAGTAAACAGAATGCACCTTAGGAGGTATTATATAGTTTTATTTGTAATTATAGCTAGTTAGGCATCTTTACAAATTATATAGGAAACGTGCTTGATAATAAGTTTCTTTTCTGAATGTAAAAATCTCCATTTTCAGTCAAGAGCCGATGTATTTAATATTTTATAAAACCCACACTTGATCCTCTTTGTGCAAATATATATATATATATATATATATATATATATATATATATATATATATATATATATATATATATATATATATATATAATAATGTGTGTGTGTGTGTGTGTGTGTGTGTGTGTGTTGTGTGTGTGTGTGTATATGTGTATATGATTATACATATATATATATATATATATATATATATATATATGTGTGTATATATGTATATGTGTGTATATATATATGTGTGTGTGTGTGTGTATATGTATATATATATATATATATATATATATATATATATATATATATATATATATATATATATATATATATATATATATATAATCCACACATCGGAGGTCACTAAATATACATACATTTATTTGTCTACGCGTTTCTTGACCCGTGGTCACATCATCAGGACATCATCTACAGTTATAAATTAAAAAGGGGCATTCAGCATACATAGTTAAAATTAAACATACACAAAACAAAAATCCTAATATAGAAAATCAGTTGAACTCAAACAATCACGCTTCAGTACATTTACACATTAAAAAACCGATAAAAGAAAACTCAAAATGAACTTAATAATAAGGAACTTAAAAATAAACTTAAAAGGGAGAGCAGAAGGCGCACCTCTCAGGATGAAAGAGGAAAACACACTAAAAAAAACAGCATAAAAACAGAAGGAGGGGCGGACAAATATAAACAAACAATTGAATCATGATATGAACAGGGGAACAGCCAATGATTGGCAATTTAACGTTGGTACAATTCATTTCATGTTCAGACTTTCCAAGAGAAGCAGTTCTCCAGGTTCCTTAGCTTGGCCAATTATTCTGAAGTTGTTGTATTTTATTGATGTCTTGCAACCTCTAGCGTGGGATCTTATATTTGAAAGTTCGGGATTAGACAATCTGCAACCCGTACGATAGCTCACGCCTATGTGAGAATCGGCCCTGATCTTGAGGAGACGCGGAGTACAAGTGCCGGAACGGTGTCTTTTGTCCCCCTACCCCCTTTGTGTTCCTCTGTCTACTGTATATTAATTAGTGAATTGGGAAGACTGCTAGTATCAAGACTTCCGAGTGTCCGTTGTATGCGCAAACGACTCGACGTTCAAGGTAAGTCCGACTCTTGTTCAAGCTTCGTCGATTGACTAATAACTTTTCTGTATTTCTGTTTCCTTTGTTTCATCCTCCAGCCACCACTTACGGTATATGCTATTACGAAGTCTAAGATTAAGCCAAATTATTATATTGTTTAGCTTTAGCCGAATTATTCCAGTAAGACTCGGGATTTAGGCAAGCAAGTCATTTTTACGACTCTGGTATTCGTTGTGCCTCGCGTTCATTGTTTGGAAGACCGTTACGTTTTTAAATTTAATACCATCTTAACGAGTAGAATTTTTCTGCGTCCGCAGATGGTGACATTTATCATAAAGTCTTTATTCCTTGAATATTCTTTGATAAGGTTAATTACCCTTAACTGGTGACCTTTGGTTAATTAACGACTGTCTTTGAGGTTAATTCGTGGCTTCAAGTGGCAGGTTACGTGTGTTCTTGGCATGCAGGGGCGTGAAAATTACATAAATTAAGTAATAAACTGATCAGCCAAGACACGCACGTAACATTGACGACCTTGCGTAGGATCTAAGTAAATTTTAAAGAAAGAATCTGGAGAAAAGGAAATTAATTACAATTAATTCCAAAGATAAAAGTCAGATATTTCATTTAATTTTACTCTTCCAAACAAGGAGACGACAAGACATAATAATAAGCAATAAGAAGAATAGTTAGAATGACAGGTATAGTTGAGAATTAGCGTAGGTAGGAAAGTGTGCATTGAAAGCAGAGCGAGTCATAATTTGTAACGTTTTAAGAAAGGGCATTTTACCTCGTTCGGAGTGTTCGAGTCAAATCGTTCAAACCACTCATTCTAAAAAGACCGAATTCGCAGAGTCCATTTCATTTACACAAAGTAATTTAGTAATCGTGTCGGCAATTCCGATCGTTATTGTTTTCATATAGCGGGAATCATTCGAAACACCGTGTCATTGAAATAGCAAACGAACGGAAATAGTAATTTTGCCATAAAATACATTTTTTCAGTAAAGTAAATTTGGTCCCGTCCGAACCACAGACCCATTTCATTTTGATGGAAGTCACTCTTTAAACGGACGTTTTCGCCGCGGAAAATACAATAACAAAAGACACAACATTGTATGGTAATTTTGTTTTCCATCCTTAACGTAAAACACTATGCATTATTGGTATATTTAGAGTAAATCTGGATACCTGCATTTGTTTCGTTTGTTGTTTTGAATTTTGTGCTAAAGGGACAAACACCTGCCATCTTGATTTCCTCCGCCGCGTGGTTGTTTTGAATTTAGGCCTAACAGGACTTGGCCACCATCTTAAGACCCTGTTATTGTCATTGTGGGGGTGACCAGACTCTGCTTTCAGCCACTTTTGGAACTACTTTCTCGGCGTAGTAGTTCCACCTCGCAATATCTTAGCTAGACAGACTTCAGTAGACAAAACCAAGATATAATTTAGTCAGGGAAAGATAGGCCTTAGTTAGGATTAATACAATAACAAGTTCCTATACAAATACCTGATGCCAAAAATCATATAAAAAGAACTTATAATTTTACGCTAAATCCTTGTGACGTCGCATCAGCTCCTGGGATAGTTCCGATAATACAGCAATCCCTAAGGAAGCCAAGACGACGTATCTTCATTTTATTAAGAACCATGCCATTGTGCACTTATAAAATCTTTGCTTAACATGTTCTCAAGCAGCAAGACATTAGCTGATTGAAAATCTCTCTCTCTCTCTCTCTCTCTCTCTCTCTCTCTCTCTCTCTCTCTCTCTCTTTCTCTTCATTCAAGTAAGCCGTCATAGCCTAGTCGAGTGTACGTGACCCGCTTCAAAGAAAGACACTGAGAAATTAAATTAATTAAATTAAGTAAAAGAAACACCTCTGTCCCACAAGTAGATGAAGGCAAGTTAAGCTTTTACAGTGATAAATTGTCGGTCGAGTGAGGCCTGCTACCCATACTGAAGCAAAACTATAGTTTTCACCCTCTGAAAGAAGAGCAGTTAGCACTGGGACCAGCCACTCACAGGATCTTTGAAAAAAAAAAACCCTTTATTCTACAGTGCCAATAATTTGCTGCATTGTCATCAATTGAATAGCTTACTTCTCTCTCTCTCTCTCTTTTACCTTCCCTTTCTTTCTCATTCAATTGTTACACTCTGCTGGGGTAGAGTGCCTTTCCTCCTATATAGCCTAGTTGGACTCCAGTAAACGGTCCCTAGGAACACATTGGCACCATAGTGCCACCAAGCAACCAAATAGAAAATTAAATAAAACCAAACCAAAAGGGAACACAGAAGAGAAAGTTCTTCTGGAACCTAACTTGCACCAGTGCCTAGGGATACTGGGTGCCACTAGTGTGACCTGTACACGGCACACCCAACTACAGTGCCACCTTTTGAAAGGGTGCCACATCACTGGAGAGACACTTCCTCACTGCCCAAGTACGCCCAGTCGACCCGGTTAGACGCCCTTCCCCACCAGAACCATGGCAGCAGAGAATTATAAAACCTTCCTGGGGCTGGGGACGGCGGCAGGTCTCACCGGCTCGGAACTTACCACCTGGGTCAAGGAGCAAGTGGATGACTTGGCCAAGTGGGAGAAGGAAGAAAGACTGCCGATCAAGACTACGTGCACCTATTGCAAGAAGGTGGGGCACGCTGAAGTTGAGTGCCGATACAAACTCAGCACTAATAAGCAGCCTACCCCTACCAGCCAGAACTCCTCTCCCGATTCAGCCGCTCAGTCCTCTCCTCCAACAGTTACTGCAGGCCACCGAGCCCATCCAAGAGGCCCGTGCAAATCCTGTGGTGCTGCCAGCCACTACAATGGTGGATCTCCGGCCTGTCCACATCAAGTCCCCACCACAAAATTTGTCAACCTAATTAGCACTTCATTCTCTGTGGCCGGTCCGCACTGGATCCTTTACCCCAAGAGACTGGAAACCCAGTTCATCTTGGTGGCCCCTCTTCAGAGCACTAGCCTGCCCGTGACCCTTCCAGTCACAGTAGACACTGCGGCAGACATTAGCCTGATCGCCAGGGCCCAAGTGCCAGCCAATGCCATGGTTGACGAAAAAACCCAGTGGGAAATGAAGTGGATAGAGGGCCACACCATTACCGTTCCCACGGTCCAGCTCCAGGTTACAACACCTTGGGGCACGCTACCCCACCGCCTTGGCATGGTGGGTGGAATTCGGCCCAGAGTGGCCTTCTTGTTGGGTCGGGATCTTCTCTGGGGAAGCCCGTTACCAACGCCACTTCGCAGCCACGTTACCTCCTCCACGGAGGCCCATCTGTAACTCTCGATAAAGACAAACCCCCACCTTCCGCCCACCAAAGTGGTCTGCGGAAGGAGCGCAAACCAAACTATTCTAGGCTTAGCCCTCTCCAATCGTGAAGGGCTGGCCCACCAAGAGGTCCTCCCTCTCCCCGAAGAGATATTCAGGAGGAGCAGTACAGCAAGTGGACAGAAGAGGACAGGAGGAGCAGTGCAGGAGTGGACAGACCACTCCACAAATTGGGAGGGCCACCCAAGTAAGCAACGCCCAGCGGACGCCCCGAACAAGACTCTCGGGAGGCTATGATCTCCTGCTGGGGCAGGAATCTCTGCCGCAGCCAAACCCAAGTCGTCCGCGAGGTATTGCACCTCCGGACCCCTTGTCAGGCATGCCTGACCCTCAACTGCTGCCAGTGCCACTTGCGAGCACTGAGCAGTGCCAGACTCCGTCCGCCACGGACGTTGAGCAACCAATTAAGAAGGCCCCTATGCCGGGTCTAAATCATGAGGCGAATCCTCCTCCAGGAGGTTTAGGATTCCCCATGCCGTTGATCATCGCAACCGGAGAGCCTCCAGCACCCGAGACTTCTTCTTTGCCAAATCTGACTCCAGAGGATGAACCACTGGAGGATCGAAATGTTACCCCATCTCTGGAAGGCCAGGAACTGGCCTCCTCCGACGTAGAAGTTGAGATCGCTCTCGCTCTGGTTGCCGCAGCAGCCGGAGTAGGGAGCCCTCCTGTAGCTTTTGAAGTTGCCCCCGACTTCACGCCCACTAGCCCTTCTGGCCTGTCCCCAGAGTCGGTGCCCTCATCACCTCCTAAGCCTGATACTGATAGGCCTTGGAGGAACCCGAAGAAGAAGAAGAAGGGGCGGAAGAGAGCCCAGTAGTTGCCGAGCCATAGGCTCATCCAGGCACTAGTGCCCTCTCGGCACAGTGCCCTACCATCTTAGAGTGATCCTGGCCCCTTGCCCAGAGGAGGTAGCCAGTGTAATCTCTTTTCTTGTACATAGCCTAGACCGCCTTAAGTACAGTACATCAATTTAGTAGCCTTGTTCCTTCCACTTACCACCGAGCCACAGTAATCACGTAAGTAGCATAACTAACTTCAATAATCTTAACTATTGTGAAACGAGCCACGATGCTCATGACACGCATGGCCTAAGACCTCAGTGAGGCACCCATTTATCATATGAGACAACCCTCATGAATGAACTAGTAATTATTAATTGTATTAAACATAAACCTCTTTGTAATTTAGTTAGAACATTCACTCTTATGTTGGTGCTACGGTCGGGTTAGGATAGGTTAGGCTAGGGAATACCATAGAATGTACCACTAGGCTAGGTCTAAAAACATCATGATTGTAGGAGGTAGCATATAATAACCGTAAGCACCTTCTAGTACTGTTAGAATTAGGTAAAGTAGTGATTATAGCTCATATCCTATCTAGGGTTAGGTAGTTCTGAAGCTAGGTAGGCTACACAGGACTAATCTGCTCAGGGGAAGAAGAGTAACCTACTAGAGGCAAACAGCTTGCTTAGGACAGACCTTCACGCCCGAAAAGGGAGTGAAGGCCCTCTTAAGGTGGGGGAGCTTTTATAAATATTACTGCTGTTCGCCCTCGATGTATTTATGTGTAGTAATATTAGTCAGATTGACCTTGACAGAGAACGTCTCTGTCCCGCAGGTAGGCCAGGCAACTCAAAAATAACGATCATAGCAGAGACAGAGGGCGTCCTTGCATAGGCAGGGATAGGCTGTGTAGCTCAAAAACAAAAATATGCCGGTGGCACTAGGGACCTAAACCTCAGAGAGGGTTTTCACTCAATAATCTCTAGTAACGGTGGTCTTAAGCTGTCTTTCCCTTTACCCTACACATTCGGCGATGTCTTTGTCAAGGTCAGATTGCCTGGGGCGTCATGTGAAGATGCAGCCAGTCACCTTGAGGGAACCAGAGCGAGGTCAGAGAGAGACGGGCCGTGAACGAGAGAGTACGCCGTGTAGCGTGCCGGAACGGTGTCTTTTGTCCCCCTACCCCCTTTGTGCTCCTCTGTTTAATGTATATTAATTAGTGAATCGGGAAGACTGCTAGTATCAAGACTTCCAAGTGTCCGTTGTATGCGCAAACAACTCGACGTTCAAGGTAAGTCCGATTCTTGTTCAAGCTTCGTCGATTGACTAATAACTTTTCTGTATTTCCGTTCCCTTTGTTTCATCCTCCAGCCACCACTTACGGTATATGCTATTACGAAGTCTAAGATTAAGCCAAATTATTATATTGTTTAGCGTTAGCCGAAATATTCCAGTAAGACTCGGGATTTAGGCAAGCAAGTCATTTTTACGACTCTGGGATTCGTTGTGCCTCGCGTTCATTGTTTGGAAGACCGTTGCACTTTTATATTTAATACCATCTTAACGAGTAGAGATTTTTCTGCGTCTGCAGTTGGTGACGTTTATCATAAAGTCTTTATTCCTTGAATATTCTTTGTTAAGGTTAATTACCCTTAACTGGCAACCTTTGGTTAATTAACGACTGTCTTTGAGGTAAATTTGTGGCTTCAAGCGACAGGTTACGTGTGTTCTTGGCATGCAGGGCCGTGAAAATTACGTAAATTAAGTAATAAACTGATCAGCCAAGATGTGCACATAACAATGTATATATATATATATATATATATATATATATATATATATATATATATATATATATATATATATATATATATATATATATATATATATATATATATGTATGTATGTATAAAGTGAATCTTTATATATTAGTTTGGCTTCTATAGAAATAAAAAATGCTTGACAGACCAAGACAAAATTTTGCGCACGGGTGCTCGGTCACCCCAGAAAAGTTTTTAACTCAAAATCGAACCCCTACCCAGTGACAGATATACAATACAAACACAGACAAAACAAATGAAATTTTCTTTTTTACGTCACCTTTTCCTTCAGTTTTTTGGGTTTATTCTTATTTTCACCTGACACTCCACCCTTTTTTCCCTGCGCCGCCAGAGGTATAATTAATTTATACAGTGAATCCAAATCCCCTATAGCATCAATTTTTTACCAGAATTGACATGAAATTTGATAATAATTCATGAGGATTTTTCATATAATTGTTTATTACCTCAATAAAATCAACACTGAAAACCTATGTCGATTTAAATGTGGTTTAAAATCCTCGCAGCGGTAATATGTAGCAGACCAAATGCTTCTATGATAGACATAACCCCTCATTAAAAAATTACTCGCGACGAAATTACCACCTTTTTATTCAGTGTTCATTTCAAGCCAAAGATACCTTAATCACACCTTGCCAATTTCCTAAGTACCCTGTGATATTACCATCATCATATCTAAGTACTTAATCCACTAAAAAATCACCATTTATCGATAATTTCTATATTAGACCATCCCGACTTCGGCCTACGCTTTCCCTCAGAATCGTCAAAGGATACTGAAACGCATTCGTTAACACGTACAGGAAACCGAAAACAGTTGCAGCTCTTTTTTACGGTTTCTAAAGTTACGATTGTGATAATAATTTAATATCTATAAAGCCAAGGACGCAGTTATCTTAAGTAGCTGCCGGCTAAGACCGACGTCAACATGTACGATATTTCCTGTTTTTTATTCTTTCAAATGTGAATTTCCTCACTGATTCATTCGTTTCTTCTTCGTTTTTACTTTAGTATGATATATATTCATTTCTATTTTTATCAACGTGTATTTATTCAAAACAATAAATACCGATTGCCTAACTTTCCTCCAAGAAGGGCAAGAATTTTGTTTGAATCGTGATTACGTTATTGTATGAATTGACAAAGTTTATAGATGCTGTACGTGTAATTATATACACAAGTCTACATTAAGGAATTTGATGTCATTGTAAAGATAATGAGTTGTAATTTATTATGTTATGTTAAAAACATCCTTAAAGCCAATATAAAAAATACGTATTACAAGTTGAAGTTGGCCGTATAGGAAAGTATTTTGCCACTTTTTTCCCTAATATGATGAGGGGGTGGAAGGCTAACTCTTGCAGCAATTCACTTAATAATAGGAAAGAAGTAAAAAGACGTAACAGAGTATAAACCAAATATTTCTTATTGGAGCAGACGTCAATTCTCATACAATATTAATGAATGAGTTTAAATTAGAACTGAGGGGTTGGTTCAGTTTTTTATGAATTGGACGGTGAAGTTTACTTTCATTATAGTAATATATAAAAAGACATCATTGGCCTAGTCCTATGCCAAATTATCTGTATCGCATGGAATTATTGTTTTAGATTTTTATTATACGATTTGGACTTATAACGGCCTACAAATAGCGTTGAAGGGTCTAACAGTGAAATGAATAAACCTATACATAATTTATTAATATTCTGCTCAGAGCGTTTGAGATGCTTCCCAGATAAAATACAGTGGCAAACTGTCACGAAGTTGGGGCTAACCTGTCCACAAGTGCAATTACCTGTCAGTTGGTCGGAAGATATTTAGGTAATAATACCATCAGTTAGTCTGTCCTGGTGAGTGGATTGTTTCCACCCACAATCTGTTGTCTACAAGTAAGTTTTAACGGCAGTTTCGATGAAATGATGAATGAATGACAGGTAAACTTGGGGGTGTTAGGGAGGAGAAAGCGGGAGAGATGGAAAGAGATAGTACATCGAATGTCCTTCAGAGTTTTTTCCGAACAACGCTGGGTTGGTCAGCTAGTATGTATGTGTATATATATATATATATATATATATATATATATATATATATATATATATATATATATATATATATATATATATATATATATATATATATATATATTATATGCATACATACATACAGAGAGAGAGAGAGATAGAGAGATCTAAAATGAAAAGCGAATACTTAGTTTTAATCTCACAAACATGCCATGTATAACTAGCTTCTCAACAGTTACCACAAACTTATGAAATTTATGAGCATCATGGTTAGAGTGGAGGCTGTCTTCGTTTTTCAGATGCATAATTTTACCATTTCTAATGTCGCTAAATTTTCAGCTGGTTGGTAAGCGTCTGGTTTGATACTTGCAGATTTTCATAAAAGAAAAAACTAACAGATTGGAATTTTTCGAACGAAAACATACCTGTGAATGTAATGGGATTTGTTTTCTCCGGATATTGTACTTCCTGTAGAAAAGTACCTTTTATTTCACAAAAGCTACGACCTTCCTTAGAGTTCCGAAAAGTTACGAAATAAGGCAGCTTATCCATTTTTTTTTTTATTTCAAAAAAGAAGCATGGGTTTTGATAGGCCTAATAGTTAACTTTGGGAATAATGCGTAGTTACTTTATACTTATCATTAGTTCAGCAAGCTGGTAAATGAGTTAGGAAACGTTCTCGTGGTAAGACAAACAGGTTTTTTTAAATTGAAGAATTTTCATGTATAGTCATCAACAGGAAAACGAGAATGCCATATTCGTGATTCTTAAATTGGTACTTTGCAGAAATCTTGAAAATTGTTAATTAATAGTTCTCGACTTTAAAATTTTCGATTTAAATCGTTGCGTACCAAGAAAAAGTCGTGAAAAATGGGTTTAAAGAAAGACAAGATGATATAAAGTTGATATCTTATTTATTTTGTGTTTTAACAAACATACACTGGGAATTAAGCCGCACATATCAAACACTTTTTGAATTTAAAACATTTTACATCGCTTTTTAAATTGTGAAAATATTCAAGAAGCAAGACTGATTTATCACAGTCATACAACCTTTAAAAAAAAGTGGAAAAAAAGATAACAGAAAGATGACAATTTTGAAGGAGCCTTGAGGAGCTGTGATTTGCTAGACATATCAACCACTTGTTTTTCACGTTATTGTAGGTTACTCAATGAAATCTTCACTCAAACTTTCATCAAGGATGATGAATGTCCCACACGGTTGATTCAACATAATCTTAATTATTGTGCAAGAAAACACAAAAGATAAAGTGCTTAAAACACAAAACTGCACAGCGTAAAAACATAAACTAGAAGAAAAATATATTTTCCAATAAAAGCAAACTGGAGAATGTTTTATTGAAAAAATATACAGCTTTCGGCGCCTCTATGGAAAAAATTAAATTACGTGAAAACGCACCTGCCTCGTACTTATAAATAAGTTAGCATACACACTTATATATATATATATATATATATATATATATATATATATATATATATATATATATATATATTAGTTTTTTAGAAAATTTATATACCTTATGGAACATACCTTTTAAACTTCAGTAATATCTGAAACAATAACGGGAAAAAGTTAGTAGTTTTTTATTTAAATTTTTGTCATATTTACAGACCCATAGTTTATTATATATTTACTAAATAATTATATATTTTTTTATTTTTACTTTATTCAGTAGATGAAACCTATTCATACAGAACAAGCACAGCGGGTCATTGACTTGAAATTCAAGCTTCCAAAGAATATGTTGGTTTCATCCTCCCACAACAGACCCCACACGGCGGCAGTAACTGATCATGATACAGAGTCAGTGATTTTTCATTGTCCTGGGGGAGACTCGAACTCATGACCTCTGAGTGGCATGCTAAAGACACTAAACACTACCCCAGCGACCAGTATGTTAAGCAGAACTATGTGTCAAAGCATGCAAACATCAACAGACACTGCAAATGTATATATATATATATATATATATATATATATATATATATATATATATATATATATATATATATATATATATATATACTCACAAACATCATGCAACAAATGTCGTTCAATTTCCGAGTTGCTCTACCTCAGCAATATCACCAAAGGGGATTTATATTTAATAAACTATTTGGGACCTGGGAGATTCGAACGCCCGACTCTGCACATCGACGGCTTTCAGGGGCGGTAAACATTCAGTTGTCAAGAAAGGTACTGGAAATCTATATCAACCTACCTCAAACATGATAGACGATTGGTACATTTTAAACACGTAGCTCTTTATGAATTTTTATTGCGTACACCAAGAATTTTATATTCACAAACATTAAGCTACAAATGTCATTTTATATCCAAATTACACTAACTAAGGAACATCATGGTGGAGGATGGTTGATATCGAATCCCCCCGATGTAGAATTGTTTATCAGTTATAATTCCCCATTCAGTGATAAGTGGCGACTGACCTTTTCCATATCATTCTGTAAGTTATTGCCATCGTTTTGTTGCTTTTCTCTTTTATTGTATTGCTTTTCTTTTTCTTCACTTATTATTTATTAGAGTATAAACATCTGTATGAAATTAACTATTACTAACTTTCAACAAAATGATATTGACTCTTTCAAAGAGAGTATCTTATTCAGTTA
>NC_089799.1:23379613-23382113 GCF_040412425.1 Macrobrachium rosenbergii | reverse complement strand
TTTGCAATAGCGGGTGCTCATTTTTAATACTTGTTGTTCTGATCAACTCTCAGCAATTTGTTATACATTAATATTGTTTGCGTGTTAAATTTCCTATACCTTTGGTGCACATATATCTAGTACCTCACTCATTTTATCTGTCGTCAAAAAGAGAATGAAAGAAAAAATTCTGGATGTTTTAAATAATAGTGCTTAAACGATAATTCAACAGTTATTTGTTGAAAATCAAGCGCTCTTTAAAATTGATGATGCAGATTATAATAATTATGAAAAAAAAAGAATAATTAATGAAAATCTCATCTTCCGGGAGAGTTAATATTACTGGCGAATCATACCTCACTGAAAAACATCTATACAAAGGAACACTAGATTGAATTGAAATCAAAATTGTTATATCGGGGTCAAGGGTTAAATCAGTCATGCATCACCATGGATATAACTTCCATTGTGGCAAACAGATTTTATTGGCCTGAAATTCAGTTTACGACTTCATTGCTTCCAGGAAGAATGAGCTACATCGGTTAGATAAACCGATGTCGGTTTATTTAAGAATATCTACATATTTTTCAAAGATTTCAGAAGCTGATGCATAAAGAAAAACATTTTTGTATACACTTTTAACTGTTTAATTATTAAGTAAAAAATTGACAGTAACGTAATTTTTATTTGCTTGTGTTTGTTATTGGGAAACCAAAGGTTTTGTACACGTCTTTCGAATTTGGCAATCATCCATGAACTTACTCGAGAAGATTTGGAAATAATATTGCTGTAAAAATCGCTTTTCGCCGCAAAAAAAAATTCCTGTTACATTTATAAAAAAAACAAGGTTAATTCATTTCTCTTTTATTAATAATTACAAAATTGATAAAAATAAAAAAAAAATTTATCTTATTGAATGGAACAATTGTTCTCCATAATTTTCTCATCAACATTTTTATAACTAACAGACAAAGGGCAAATGATATCTAAGATATCAACGGAATTGAAGCCAAGTTTTTTTTACTGTACAGACTAATGCATAAACATTCGCAATGCATCAATTCTGCGCTAGCTTTGAACATCTGAAATGGTTACAGAGATAGCAGTATAATAAGAGCGGTCAAATCAGAAACAAGCTTAATAATATAGGAGATAAGTTTTTACGCACTTTTGAGAGGGTTCTGATTTGCTTGAATCATGAGCCATATGTCCCTCATGCTTTCATGGCTCATTCCATCTAATTCAAGGCAAATGACTGTCACATGGAGGCTGTTTAACTTTGTGACAAAATGACATTTACGGAGAGAAAAGCAACCAATTGGAACGAAGGCTGTAATTGCCACCAAAAAGTGAGGAACAATGATGCTATTGTCACTAAATAGAGTCACAATTTGTCCCTTACTCAGAGGAGGCAAAGAACAACAAGATTGCGCCGAAGTTTCTTCGGCGAAATCGAGTTTTCTGTATAGCATATAATCAAGGCCACCGAAAATAGAGCTATCTTTCTGTGGTCTCGGTATAATGCTGTATGAGCCGAGACCATGAAACTTTCAGCCACGGCCCGGTGGTGGACTGTCCTATAGCGTTACCAGACGCACGATCATAGCTAACAAGTAAAAGCTATCGAGTTTTCTGTACAGCATATAATCAAGGCCACCGAAAATAGAGCTATCTTTCTGTGGTCTCGGTATAATGCTGTATGAGCCGAGGCCATGAAACTTTCAGCCACGGCCCGGTGGTGGACTGTCCTATAGCGTTGCCAGACGCACGATCATGGCTAACTTTAACCTTAAATGAAGTAAAAGCTACTGAAGATAGCGGGCTGAAATTTGGTATGCTTGATGATTGGAGGGTGGATGATAAACATACCAATTTGCAGCCCTCTAGCCTCAGTAGTTTTTAACATCTGAGGGCTGACAGAAAAAGTGCGGAAAGCTAAAAATGGCAGTAAGTAACAGTAAATTATATAGAAGATAGAATGGAGAAAAAAAAGACAACAAATGTCATTTGAAGGATTTTTGCACAGGGATTCCCTTCACGATTCAGCATTTAAAGAATTCATGTGACATTGATTTTTTTTTTGTTTCTCGAAACTACCCACTGTTAAAGGAAATGTATATATAAATATAATATTTCGAAACGCCTGTACGGGGCTGCGATTTGCAGAATGACAAGAACTAATGGTCTTCCACGCTGTCATGTTATACTTCATCTAGTTCTTAATTAGAAATCATTCAGCTGTCATGGTTGCCACGTGCTAATGGTAAATGCTGTAGCGTAATGTCACTTGCCGATCGAATGCAGAAATAAATACGAAACGAAAAAAAAAAATTTTGAATAATTCGTCATAGGCATAATATAAAAACTTATCGTTTTCTTAATGTAGAAAAGGAATATGCAAAGGACATAAATAATAGTAAAATGCATCTTTCTGCATACAGATGGAAAAGAATAGATTTTACCTACTCTGTAATAAATAGTATTGCGTTGTATTTGAAGGAGAGGTTTTAAGGAACTCAGA